>NC_072026.1:23772384-24031917 GCF_027791375.1 Indicator indicator
ACTGCAGAGCTGTAGATCAGACAGGGTCATTTGCAATACAAACCACTTCCAACACCAGACATTTGCAAAAGTCTTTCTTATGCTGATTACAGTATTGCAGCACTGCAGGATGGGAGGAGTTAGGAGACCATCGAGTTCAACCCCACTGCCAAGGCAGGTTCAACGAAAGAAGGTCACACAGGAACACATCCAGGCAGGTTTTGACTGACTCCAGAGATGGAGACTCCACCACCACTCTGGGCAGCCTGTTCCAATGCTCCAGCACCCTGAAATTCAAGAAGCTCCTCCTCAGGTTTAGATGGAACTTCTTACATTCAAGTCTGTGCTTGTTACCCCTTGTCCTGTTGCTGGGCATCATTGAAAAAAAGCCTGGTCCCATCCTCCTGACACCCACCCTTGAAGTATTGATCAGCATTGATGAGATCCCCCTCAGTCTGCTCTTTTCCAGACTAAAAAGCTCCAATTCTCTCAGTCTTTCCTCGTAAGAGAGGTGTTCCAGTCCCCTCAGCATCTTAGTAGCCCAGCAGGACAACTGCTATTTCCAGCTGCATGTTGTTTGTGTCACGCTCCTTGGCCACCCCATGGCCCTCTGCCATATGCTATCTACTGTTAAATTATACCTTCCAAGACTTATTTTGCACAATTCAAGGCAATAGCCCCCAGGGACATTCCTCAGACATGTGAGGAGGCTGAGAAATGTCTTCCTAGGGAAAGCAGTCCGTCTTCTGGCTTTTTACCTGGAAGATGTCATTCATTCCTAAAGACTAGCTCCTAGGACGGGTGAAAAGGAAACTCAAGCAGTGAAGCTGCGTGTCTCTGATAGCTGACAGCCAACAAGCCAGCAGGAAAATGCCTCAGGGCAGGTGCTCATTTCCAAAGCAAGCCCAGGAGCAGCAGGAGGGAGCCAGGGAGGCTCCTGAGCGGCCCCTGCCTGTTTGCTGGCACTGCCCTCCCACAGCTCTTTTAAACCTCTCACTGTTTTTTGTGAGGAGCACCTTGCCTTTTGGTGTCTGTAGGCAGCTCCTTCTCATGCTGGCCACTTGGCTGCAATCAGTGCCCTTCCAGCAGGTCTTGAGGTCCCTGGCAGAACTTTGCTTTCAAAACTAAGGCTGGGTTTGCTGAGGACAGGAGCAAGGGTTCAAATGCTGGAGAGACCCTGGCAGGTCTGTCCCAAGCACTCTGACTGCTGGCAAGTCTCTGATTTCCTAATCTGGGAAGGAGGAGGGAGACTTCATGGCACCAAGTGAACCATTTGTCCTATTAGCAGAATTTGAACAGGAGGATGAGCTCCTGAGGATGAGCATAACTTAGGTTTCTAAATGGGCAGGACATAATATACCTTTAAACATACTTTTCACCCTTGAATTACTCACTCACCTGGGTAGAACTGTTTTGCACTCTGAGAAGGAGGAGGAAGAATTGTTGCTCATACTATAACATCATTTTGTTCACATCTTCCCTTCTTCCAGAGTTTTTTTGTTTTGTTTTGTTGTGTTGTTTTGTTTTTATGGTGCCTCCAACAAGAGGCTTTTGGGGGGAATCAGAAATTTAAAGCCACACAAGATCTGACTTTCTCTGCAAAACTGCAGGCTTGCACCAGGAATTAATTTGGCAACGCACAGTGCAGAAACAACAGCAAAACAGGCTGCAAGTTCTATTTGTCATGTCCTAGGTGCAGAGAAGAGATGCTGCAGGTCCAGGGTGCCAAAATCTGTGTGCACCATGGAGAGTGATTGCACCACACACTGTGTTGCAACTGCTGTTTGGGACAGAAGACCAGACACTGACCTGCCACATCTGGCCCAGTTCCAGGGAAATGGTAGAATTGTTTCAGCTGGAAAAGCCTTCTGAGATCACTGAGTCCAGCCATCAACTCAACCCATTAAACCATGTCCCAAAGAGCCATGGCCACACTTTTCTTGAACACCTCCAGGGATGGTGACTCTACCACCTCCCTGGGCAGCCTGTTCCAATCCCTGAGCGCTCTTGCAGCAAAGACATTTTTTCCTAATCTCTAACCTAAACCTCTCCTGGCACAATTTCAGGCCATTTCCTCTCATTCTATCACCTGATACTAGGGAGAAGACACCAACTCCCACCTCACTCCAGCCTCCTTTCAGGGAGTTGTAGACAGCAATGAGGTCTCCTCTCAGCCTCCTCCTCTCCAGACTAAACAACCCCAGTTCCCTCAGCTGCTCCTCCCCAGCCCTGCTCTCCAGACCCTTCACCAGCTGTATGTTTTCCACCAAAAGTGCAAACTGTAGCATTATTTGTAGAGGAAGAGGTAGGAGATAAATGTATGCTTACCATCATGGCTGGACATCTGTTCTTCAAGCCGCAGTCATCCCTGAGGCTTCTGACACCTCCATGTCTCTGTACCTCTGACCTGCCCTGCCTCATGTGAAAGGTTGCAGGTGGCCAAAGCTCTGTGTGGAGGAGAAGGATGCAACCATCCCCAGGGAGATGACAGTGAAACCTGCCCTGCACCCAAGGGGGACTTTGTGACCCCCCCCACCCCAGCACCAGTCGCAGCTTTATCAGGAAGCCCCTTAGGGGTGGCTGTAGGTGCAAATGCACTGGGAAAGGTGAGGAGGAAAACGTGGGAGGGATGGAAGCAGCAGCAAAACCAGTCTAACCCAAAAGGCAGAATGCCAAAATGAGACCACCCAGGGCAGGTTTAATTAGTACTCTTCCTACATTAGTGCTTCCATCTGCTCTCAGTGCTCATCTTTCATTCATTTTCCCCTTCATAAAATGCCAAGTCAAATGGGTGTGATAAGATGTTGCTTTGGTGGGTGATGGGAGGAGGGTGTGGAGGCAGAGAGGAGAAAGTGCAGGCAGGAGCTCTGGATAGCCCTGAAGATGCAAGATTGGGCCCAGTGCCACCCCAAAGCTGATCCTCCTGGCAGTGGGTCTGGTTTTGACTGGTGCCAGTGAGGGAGACACAACCAGGTGTGACTGAGTGGAGCAGAGCTGCCTGCAGAAATGGAAATGCAGAAATCCCTCTGGGGACAGGCTGGGAGAGTTAGCCTGGACAAGAGAAGGCTCCAGGGAGACCTTGTGGCCTTTCAGTACCTGAAGGGGGCTGCAGAAAAGATGGGGAGGGATTGTTCATACAAGGACTTGTAGTGACAGGATGAGAGGCAATGGTTTTAAGCTGCAAGAGGGGAGATTGAGACTGGAGATTAGGAAGAAATTCTTTAGAGTGAGGGTGGTGAGACACTGGAACAGGTTGCCCAGGGAGGTTGTGGATGCCTCCTCTTGGAGAGCTCAAGCCCTGCTCAGCCCTTCCCAGCAAGCCCATTGCCTGGCCAGACGTGTGCTGAGCATCCCAGCTTCACTGGAGCACACCCAGGAGGTGAGAGAGGTGGAAAGCTGCAGAGAAACAGGGCTGTGCAACCCAGAGGGCAAAGCCCAACAGAAAGGCAAAGCAGCCTCCTTTTGGTTTGCCAGTCTGGCATGTGGTTTGTGAGAGGTGGTGATCATAGAATCATAGAACTGTTGAGGTTAGAAGAAAACTTGGAGATCATCAAGTTCAAGCACCCAGGGAGATGGTCTGTTGGAGCTGCTGCCTTTTCATTTAGTCTCTTGCACTGACTACATCTAATAAAATATTTTAATTAAAAAAAAAAAACAACCAAACTGATTTCTGAATCTTGCTTCTGGGAACGGCTCTACATTTCTGTGCTCCTAACAGGAAAGAAATCCAGTTTTGTTTGAAAGAAAGAGACATTTCATCCTCTTGGGGCAAATACCTAACTGTAAAGAGGCAGAGGAAAAAGCCCCAGTTAGTTTCATGATGTCAGTAAATGATACCACGAATTGGGAAATCCATGAGTTTCACTGAAACCAGTCACGGTTTCCACCCCACCACCACCCTGCCTCTCATCTGCTTTCAAACACTTTGTTCATGCTCAGGGCTGGAGGAATGCAGAGGTAGCTAAATATTTCCACATCTGGTTCTGGGGAAGATTTGGAAAATTCATTTTGCTGCAGAATGAGCAACAGCCACGGAGTTTGTGTCCCTTGGTACATGGCTCTGGCTTGTAGTGCTTCTCCTCGTGCTGGGGCTTGCCTGACCTGCTGCTACCAACTCACCTGGTTCTCAAGGAGAAAGGTTTGCTCTCTCCCTGGGAGATAAGAGGGATTTTCTCCACCGTGGAAAAGCTTTTGTTGTTCACTCTGTCAGCCTCTGGTGGGGGATGGTTTCAGCACCTGAGCCCTGGTTCTTCTATGCTCTCACTATAACTTTGCAGTTTCAAGCACTGAAAGGATATCAGCTGTCCATCCTACTGTGGTAGTTTGAGGTCCCAACCCACCACACATACCTAGGACAACTAAGGCAGGAGACACCTCTGTGGGTTTAACTGTTTATTTGCAGCCACCAAAATGCTCCCAGAAAGCAGAGGGATCAGTTTTGAATGATGAGGAATCAGAGTCACAGAATGGTAGGGATTGCAAAGGTCTTTCAGAGATCATTGAGTCCAACCCCTCTGCTAAAGCAGGTTCACCTGAAGAAGGTCATACAGGAACACATCCAGGCAGGTTTTGAATGTCTCCAGAGATGGAGACTCCACCACCTCTCTGGGCAGCCTGTTCCAGCACTCTTAAATTTAAGAAGTTCCTCCTCAGGTTTGGATGGAACTTCTCATGTTCAAGTCTGTGCTTGTTACCCCGTGTCCTGTCACTGGGCACCACTGCACAAAGCCTGGTCCCATGCTCCTGACACCCACCCTTGAAGTATTGATCAGCATTGATGAGACCCCCCTCAGTCTGCTCTTTTCCAGAAAAAAAGCTCCGATTCTCTCAGTCTCTCCTCATAAAAGAGATGTTCCCTCAGCATCTATGTAGCCCTCTGCTGTACCCTTTCTGGCAAAATGTTTTGCCTAATGAGTTATGCAAAGTGAAAGGGTTGATGATGAGGCTTCCCCTGGCTAATGATCTATGGTGTGGGCCACCAGCTGGCACCTGTCCTGCCTGCTGTGGCTCTGCAGAAGTCAGTCAGATGTGGAATCAGAGTAGAATCATAGAATTGTTAGGGTTGGAAGGGATCTCAAGGGTCATCCAGCCATAGGCAGGGACACCTCCCACTAGAGCAGGTTGCTCACAGCCACATCCAGCCTGGCCCTAAAAACCTCCAGGGATGAGGCTTCCACCACCTCCCTGGGCAACCTGTGCCAGTGTCTCACCACCCTCATGGTGAAAAACTTCTTCCTAACATCCGATCTGAATCGACCCATTTCTGGTTTTGTTCCATTCCCCCCAGTCCTATGATTACCTGACATCCTAAAAAGTCCCTCTCCAGATTTCTTTTAGATCCCTCAAGATACTGGAAGGCCACGAGAAGGTCTCCTTGAAGCCTTCTCTTCTCCAGACTGAACAGCCCCAACTCTTTCAGTCTGACCTCACAGGAGAGGAGCTCCAGCCCTCTGATCATCCTTGTGGCCTTTCTCTGGACACCTTCCAGCACATCCAGATCTTTCTTGAAGTTTGTGTAGCTCTACATGGCAGGGGAGCAGCAACATGCAAAATGCAGAAGCAGCTGGGTGCTCTGAGCACTGCTCATGGATCACTGGTGTGTGCCCAAGTGGGCAGGCACAGCTGTCCCCTGCCAGTGCTGCCAAGGCAGAGCAGGGCACCTAAGAGGAACCTGGGGTGTGGGGTGGTGCTTAGGTGGGAACAGCTCAGTGAAACCAGCTGTCAGGTCTGTTTGAGAAGAAATGTCTGTGAGGCATCACTTGTCACTTGCAGCTGGTGTTGGCAGAAGCACAGAGTCACAGAATCACAGAAACATTCGGGTGGAGACGACCCTCAGGATCACCAAGTCCAACCCAGAACCCTACTCTACAAGGGTCACCCCTAAACCACAGCCCCAAGCACCACATCCAAACCACCTTGAAACACGGCCAGGCTTGGGGACTCCACCACCTCCCTGGGCAGCACATTCCAATCCCTGACCAGTCTTGATGGGAAAATTTTTTTCCTACTGTTCAGTCTAAACCTACCCAGTCATAGCTTGAGGCTGATCCCTCTTGTTCTGTCACTAATTACCTGTGAGAAGAGACCAACACCAACCTCTCTACAAAGTCCTTTCAGGCAGTTGTAGACAGCAATGAGGTCTCCCCTCAGCCTCCTCTTTTCCAAACTAACCATCCCCAGCTCCCTCAGTCACTCCTCATAAGGTTTATTCTCCAGGAATACTGCTCAAGAGCACCGGCAGCTGCTCTTGAGGGGGCTTCAGGGGGATGCCCTGTAGTGAGGTGTGTGCCCTGAGGCTGGAGAAAAGCACCAGCTCCTGGTACTGGTCACATCTGGGGACCAGCCATGCCAAGGGAAGGCATGGGTGCCTGCTGAAAGTTCTGGCCAGGTTTTGTTTTCTCCAGCAGCTGCAGTTTCCAAAGTTCAGCCAGAACTCACCTTCTCTCAGCCATCCCCCCAGGGAGGGCAGTGGGCACAGAGCCACCAGGCTCAGGAAGAGGCTTTGTTGCGAGGCTCAGCCATTGAATTCAGCAGCTCTTGGAGAACCCCAGACTTGTTTACAAGATTGATTGTTTGCTCTGGAGAGCAGCTCTGAAGCATGCACCCTGCACACCCTGAACACCAGCATGTGCCAGTGTCAGGAGCTGCTGGGCTGCTGGACTTGGACCCTGCTGTGGGGCTGCTCAGATTTTAGGGCAGTGGTGGCAGAGGTTGGGGTGCAGCACGTGCCTGGGTCACTGTGGCTTCCTGGGGTGTAGTGGCTGTGCTGGGGAGGAAGATGCTGTGTGGGAAGGATAGCAGTGCTGGGTTTTGTTCAGTTTGCATCCTCTTCCTTCTCCACTGCCTTGAAGCTGGGCTGCTCCTGGGGCACAGTGAGGGTTTCAGCTCACTTGGGGCAGCTGCTTCACCTCCTTCCATAGACAACAGCTCCTCTCCAAGCCCTAGGAACATCAGGAGTATGAGCAGACCGTGGCAGTGAACGGGGAGCTGGCCATCACCATGGGGACTGCAGAGAGGACAAGGTGGGGAAGGGAGGTGCATGGTGCTTTTTATGGGAGGGCTGGATGCAAAGCTGGGTCACCCCCTGAGATGGCTGCCTGAGACCAGGCAGCCTGAGCCGTAACCAGGCTTTTATGGGGCCTTGGAGAAGGTATCTTGGCAGCTGTCATCTGCATCGTGCAGAGAGCAGCTCCCCCACCTCCGTCCCTGGCTGGCAATAACCACTAGAAAGCAGCCTTGAAACAACAACCAGCTCTCTAATGAAGCTGGAGAGCCTTGCCAGGAGAGGGATGCACGAGAGGAGCACAGAATGTGAGCCAGACCTGGCCCTGCAGGGTGCTAGCCCAGTTTGGTGCTTCCCTGTCCCCTTCAGCAAGATGGTGGCTGGTGGCCACTGAGCTGAGCTGCAGCTTTTGCTCCGTGGAGGTGTCCTGCTTCTCTGCTGGTGGCTACTGAGCTGAGCTGCAGCCTCTGCTCCATGCTGGTGTCCTGCTTCTCTGCTTGTGGCCACTGAGCTGAGCTGCAGCCTCTGCTCCATGCTGGTGTCCTGCTTCTCTGCTGGTGGCCACTGAGCTAAGCTGTAGCCTTTGCTCCATGCTGGTGATCTTCTCCTCTGCTGGTGGCCACTGAGCTGTGCTGCAGCCATTGCTCCATGGGGGTGTCCTCCTTCTCCCCAGGTGACACATGGGTGGCCAGCTGTACCAATGCAATGTAAAAGGGAGGCAGGTGTCCCCTGTCAGCAGGGGCATGTTGCACAGGGAACACAAGCAGTGTGAGCTGTGGAGGCATTGGTGCAGAAATGTGCTGGCAGACCCACAGTGCCCAGGTGTGACTTTATCTATCAAAGTGATCTCTGCACTACTGCTCCAGTTTGTCCAGTCTTCATCACAGCCCTGTGCTGAGCACCTCTCCAACAGCATTTCTTAAAAGCTTTTATTTTGGAGGAAGTTTTTTTGGTGCTAATTCTGAGGATGTGTGGATGCTGTCTGGATCCTGTGATGTCCAGCATCACTCTGTTGCTCAGCTGGCACTGGGGACCTCTCTGCTGCAGGCTGGCTCCCAGACCTACTGGGGGGTGTTGCTGGACCTGGAGAGCAGAGGTGGACAAGGGACTGGCAGTGCCAAGTGGTGTCAAGGCAGTGCCAGGATGGTGCTTGGTCAGTGCTGGAATGATATCAGTGGGGTGCGGGGGTTGTGCCAGAGAGATGCTGGTGAGGTGCTGGAATGGTGCTGGAGTGATGTTGGAGTGATGCTGGTGAGGTGCTGGGATGGTGCTGGAGTGGTGTTGGAGTGATGCTGGTGAGGTGCTGGGATGGTGCTAGAGTGATGTTGGAGTGATGCTGGTGAGGTGCTGGGATGGTGTTGGAGGGATGTTGGAGTGATGCTGGTGAGGTGCTGGGATGGTGCTGGAGTGACGTCGGAGTGATGCTGGTGAGGTGCTGGAATGGTGCTGGAGTGGTGTTGGAGTGATGCTGGTGAGGTGCTGGGATGGTGCTGGAGTGGTGTTGGAGTGATGCTGGTGAGGTGCTGGGATGGTGCTGGAGAGATGTTGGAGTGATGCTGGTGAGATGCTGGAGTGGTGCTGGAGTGATGCTGGTGAGATGCTGGGATGGTGCTGGAGTGATGCTGGTGAGGTGCTGGGATGGTGCTAGAGTGATGTTGGAGTGATGCTGGTGAGGTGCTGGGATGGTGCCGGTGTGATGTTGGAGTGATGCTGGTGAGGTGCTGGGATGGTGCTAGAATGATGTTGGAGTGATGCTGGTGAGGTGCTGGGATGGTGCTGGAGAGATGTTGGAGTGATGCTGGTGAGGTGCTGGGATGGTGCTGGAGTGATGTTGGAGTGATGCTGGTGAGGTGCTGGAATGGTGCTGGAGTGATGTTGGAGTGATGCTGGTGAGGTGCTGGGATGGTGCTAGAGTGATGTTGGAGTGATGCTGGTGAGGTGCTGGGATGGTGCTAGAGTGATGTTGGAGTGATGCTGGTGAGGTGCTGGGATGGTGCTGGAGTGATGTTGGAGTGATGCTGGTGAGGTGCTGGGATGGTGCTAGAGTGGTGTTGGAGTGATGCTGGTGAGGTGCTGGGATGGTGCTGGAGCGGTGATGGAGTGATGCTGGTGAGGTGCTGGAGCGATGTTGGAACGGTGCCAGAGTGATGCGAATGCGGTGCTGGAGGAATTGTGGTGTGAGCGTGGCGCGGGTGCGGTGCGGCCTTGCCGGACCGAAGACCAGCAGAGGGAGCACAGGAGTGCAAGAATCCCACCTGGCAGCTGGGAGAGGCCGAGGGTTCCGGCTGCACCGGTGTGCGCCGGTGTGCGCTGCCGTGCGCCCCTCCGGCGTGGCCCCACGGCTGCCGTGCGCCCCTCCGGCGTGGCCACCGCCCCGTCTCGGAGCCGATGGCTGCGGCAGCGAGCAGCAGGCAGCCGCCACCACTCGAGCTCCCCGTGGCAGCCCCTCGGGCAGTGCCTTTCTGCTGGGAGCGACAGAGGTGCCAGGCTGTGTGTCCAGCACAGAGGCTCAGCAGGCGCTCTGCAGATCAATGCAAGGCCCGAGCTTGGCAGAGATGCTGCAGGTTTCTCAGGTCACCCAGGATCACAGAGTCACAGCATGGTGAGGGTTGGAAGGGACCTTTGGGTATCATCTAGTCCAACCCCCCTGCTAGAGCAGGGTCGAGCAGAGCAGGTTTCAGAAGATGGCACTTGGGAGTGCTGGTGGACAAGAAGTTCACCAGGAGCTAGCAATGTGCCCTTCTGGTCAAGAAGGGTACCTCTGGGGTGCAACAAGAAGAGTGTGACCAGCACGTCTACCCTGGTGAGGCCATGTCTAGAGTATTGAGTCCAGTTCTGGGCTTCCCAAAATAAAAAAGCCCATAGCAAAGTCCAAGGGGGGATTTTTTTTTAATGGAAAACTAAGAAAAGACAGCAGCCATCCAATTGTAGCCAAAGGACCCAAAGAAACCTGATAGCAGCCTTCCAGGACTTAAAGGGGGCCTACAGGAATGGTGGCAGGATAAGAGGAAATGGTCTCAAGTTGCGCTAGGGGAGGTTTAAGTTGGATATTAGAAGAAACTTCTTCTCTGAAAGGGTTCTCAAAGACTGGAACAGGCTGCCCAGGAAGGTGACTGAAGCCCCATCCCTGGAGGTGTTTCAAAGAGGCAGAAGCTGACAGACATGGTTTAGCACCAGACTTGGTAGAATTAGAGAATGGTTGGACTTAATAATCTGTTCCAGCCAAAATGATTCTATGGTTCTACGGTGGGGAGGGGCTCTTTGACAGGGAACATAGTGATAGGACAAAGGATGATGGTTTTGAACTGAAAGATGGAAGGTTTAGATTAGATATCAGGAAAAAAAATCTTTACTGTGAGGGTGGGAGACATGGAAATAGGTTTCCAAGGGAAGTTGGGGATGCCCCTCACTGGAAGTGTTCAAGGCCAGTCTGGATGGGGCTTTGAGCAACTTGGTCTGGTGGAAGGTGTCCCTGCCCATGGCAGGAGGATTGGAGTTAGGTGATCTTTAAGGTCTCTTCTAACCCAAACCATTCTGTGATTCCATTCTATGTTTCTATATCCCTGCTGTACCTTGTCACTGCCTTTCTTGGTGTGATACTTTTTCTCCCAGAGCCAAAAAAGTCACAAGGCTCCAGTTCACACCAGGGTATTCGCACAGAGGGTGTCTGCTCTGCTGTTCAGTGTCTGTCTTCACCAAGAACATGAAGGACAGTGAAGTGCTGGAGGGTGTCCAGAGAAGGGTGATGAAGCTGGTGAAGGGTCTGGAGAACAGGGCTGGTGTGGAACAGCTGAGGGAACTGGGGCTGTTGAGCCTGGAGAACAGGAGGCTGCAGGGAGGTCTTCTTGCTCTCTCTACAACTACTTGCAAGGAGGTTAGAGTGAAGTGGGTATTGGTCTGTTCAGCCAAGTAACAAGAGGAAATGGCCTCAAGTTGTACCAAGGGAAGTTTAGGTTGGATGTTAGGAAGAATTTCTTCACAGAAAGGGTTATCAGGCACTGGAACAGGCTTCCCAGGGAGGTGGTGGAGTCCTCATCCCTGGAGGTGTTTAATAGTCTTGTAGATGTGGTGCTTAGGGATGTGGTTTAGTCAAGGATTTGTCAGCATTAGATTAATGATTGGGCTTGATGATCTTAAAGTTTCCTTCCAGTCTAGGCAATTCTGTGATTCTGTGATCAGATTAAGTCTCTGGCTGCATCTGCAATGTGATGCTCCTGCTGGGACCTCCTCCAGCACCCTGTGCTGGTCCAGGGCAGGTCCCTGCAGCAAAGAGAATCACAGAATCATTAAGTTCTCTAAGATCATCATGTACAACCATCAACCCAACACCACCATGGCCACTAAACCATGTCCTGAATGGGCTTTACCTGGGCCAGGTACTCAAAACAGGCTATTGCAAGGTGCCACAAAAACAAAAGACAAATAATTTCCAGTATGGCACAGCTGGGGGTTGGGGCACTGGTTTTGCTTGCTTGCTCCAGAAGAGGTGAATACCACCCAGGAGGAATTCACTCCTTGCCTGTGCTGATGTTAAAAAGCTGCTGGATGATTTAATTTTAGGCCCAGTTATCTTCCTTGGTGCAGAGTTTAACACAACTGTGTGGCAGAAGGTCTGCAGAGGTCAGATGGGAGGAACAGAGCTGAGAGGCACTCCAGAAAAAGAATTCAATCTCACTGAGAAGTTTGCATGGTGACCTCTGGTGCCACAGTAGGGAGGGCTGCTGGGTCTTGTCCAACAAAGATTCAGCTTTAGGAAACTCATCCAGCCTTTCCTACCCTTGGAGCTGCCTTTCCTACCCTTGGGGCTGCCTTTCCTACCCTTTGGGCAGCCTTTCCCACCCTTTGGGCAGCCTTTCCCACCCTTTGGGCAGCCTTTCCTACCCTTTGGGCTGCCTTTCCCACCTTTTGGGCAGCCTTTCCCACCCTTTGGGCAGCCTTTCCCATCCTTGGAGCAGCCTTTCCCACCCTTTGGGCAGCCTTTCCTACCTTTTGGGCAGCCTTTCCTACCCTTTGGGCAGCCTTTCCCACCCTTTGGGCAGCCTTTTCCACCCTTTGGGCAGCCTTTCCTACCCTTTGGGCAGCCTTTCCCATCCTTGGGGCAGCCTTTCCTACCCTTTGGGCAGCCTTTCCCACCCTTTGGGCAGCCTTTCCCATCCTTGGGGCAGCCTTTCCTACCCTTTGGGCAGGCTTTCCCACCCTTTGGGCAGCCTTTCCCAGCTGGGCAGTGGGTGGGTGCAGCAGCTGCCATGGAGCTGTGTGCTGAGGGAGGGTTATTGTCTCCTTCTGTGAAGTGTGGAGGTGCAGGCTCAAGGCTCCCTGTGGCTGAGCTGCAGTCTCTGGAGTCCTCAGCCCCAGACTTAATGACACACCCATCTCTTGCAGTTCTGCAGGTGCCAAGTGATGGGTTTCAGAGCATCCCCTTCCCTGCTCATGACCCTTCACCAGCAGCTTTCCTGCTCTTCATAGAGCCATAGAATCATTTCATTTGAAAAAGCTCTCTAATATCATCAAGTCCAACCCTCTACCCAACACCACCATGCTCACTAAGCCATGTCCCACAGTGCCATGGCCATAGGTTTCTTGAATACCTCCAGGGATGGGGACTCCACCACCTCCCTGGGCAGCCTCTTCCAATCCCTGACCACTCTTGCAGAAAAGACATTTTCCCTAATCTCCAACCTCACCCTCCCCTGGCACAATTTCAGGCCATTTCTTCTCGTTCTATACTGATACCTGATATACCTGATACTAGGGAGGAGAGACCAACCCCCCCCATTCCATCCTCCTTTCAGGGAGCTGCAGGGAGCTCTCCCTTCAACCTCCTCTCCTCCAGACTGAACACCCCCAGCTCCCTCTGCCACTGCTCACAAGAGCTGTTCTGCAGACCCCAAGTTGAAGATACCAAGGCTGAGACGTGCAGGCTGTGCTGCTTCCCTCAGTGCCCTTTGGCCAGCAAGAGGGCTCTGGTGGGTGCATCCTGGTAGAGCCAGCCCTGCACCCCAGGGGGCATGCAACTACACCAGAGCAATTGTGGCTTTCTCACTGTTGGGCAATGAACAGGACCCAAATATTGTTGTGGATTTCAATAGAGAATGCTTCCAGATTTGCAGCGACCTTGATTACAGCTGGTTAGATAATTGGTTGTGAATAAGGTTTCTGTGCAAAGTTTGGCTTTTTCATTGCTTAATAATTAGTGATTGCTTCCCTCCTCCCCCCCCTCCCCCTTTTTTTTTTCCAGTATTTATCCTGTGCTAATCTTGCTATAAGCCTGAAATGCCACCAGTGTGATGACAAGAGGCAGCATCCATGCCAGCTGGGGCATTATTTGTTTTCTATAGACCAAGAACATCCAGCAGCCCAGAGCTGCTTCCCTCTCAGAAGCACATGACTCACTGATGCCCACTTGGCTATTTTTGATTTTATTAAACGCTCTGCAAGTCCCCCTTGGGATACAAATGCAAATGGGGGAGATGTGTTTGTGAGGGCTGTGCATGCTGTGAACAAAAACTTTCTGCAGAAGTGTATTCCTCTGACAACCTATTTACTCCCACAGTGTTTCCTTTCCCTCCTTATGGGATTTTGCATTCAGTAATGAAAATGAGGATGGATAGCACTGGATATTTACACTGACCTATTGCAGAACCAAAACTTCTTGCCTTCTGTTCAATTTCTGCTCCCCACCCCCCAAAAAATGTCAACAGAATGATTTAACATAATAATAACAGAAATCAGCAGCTCTTCATAGAAATGTAGTTTAGATTCACTGCATCTTTTTTGCAGGAGTCATGGAATTGTACTGATTAAACTACAGATGCAACATGAAACGGCCTCAGGTTGTGCCAGGGAAGGTTCAGGTGGGATATTAAGAAAAAAAATTATTCACAGAAAGGGTTATGAAGCATTGGAACAGGCAGCCCAGGGAGGTGGTGGAGTCTCCATCCCTGGAGGTATTTAAAAGATGCTTGGATGTGGTGCTGAGGGATGTGGTTTAGTGGTAGTGGCTTAACAGCAGTGGTGGATTGTGAGCTTTAGGTGAGCAGTGAACTTGATGATCTCAAAGATCTCTTCTAACCTTAATGATTCTATGCATGTCCAACTAAAATGACTCTGTGATCCTGTGATTCTAGAATTCCATGATTCTGTGATTGCATGATTCCATTATTCTGTGGTTCCTTAAGTCTATGATCCTATGATTCCATGATTCTATGATTCCACAATTCCATGATTCCTTGAGACTATGATTCTATGATTCCATGAGTCTATGATTCTATGATTCCACAGTTCTATGATTCTATGATTCCATGAGTCTATGATTCCATGATTCTATGATTCCATAGTTCTATGATTCCACAGTTCTATGATACCACAGTTCTATGATTCCATGATTCCATGAGTCTATGATTCCATGATTCCACAATTCTATGATCCTGTGATTCTATAATTCCACAGTTCTATGATTCCATGATTCCATGATTCTATGATTCTGTGATTCCATGATTCTATGATTCCCTGAGTCTATGATTCTATGATTCCACAATTCTGATTCCACAGTTCTATGATTCTATGATCCTATGATTCTGTGATTCCATGATTCCACAATTCTATGATTCTGCTATTCCACAGCTCTGTGATTCTATGATTCCCTGAGTCTATGATTCCATGATTCCACAATTATATGATTCTGATTCCATGATTCTATTTACTCTATCATTCCATGTTTCCACAACTCTATGATTGAAGATGGGAAAAAACCCCTATGTGAGCACCAGTGTGTTTTACCCTAGCTAGAACATATCCAGTTGAAATTTGGGAATGGGGTTTTAGTAAGGCACACACACACACAAAAAAAGTCTGCTTTAAATAACCACAATGGTGTCTGTACAGGAAGCTGCATCAATGTCTTTTAAGCTGGTGTCAATTTGGGTGCAGACAAACCCAGCCTGGTGTGTCCTTGTGGAGGGTCCCATTTCAAATTCCCAGTATGCTGCACCTTTTTGCTGACTGCAAACCAGGTCAGCACCAAGAGCTAGGGCAGAAGTTTGGGAAAATAAAAATAAATTTTTAAAAAGGGGAGACTGTTAAGATCCCAATGGATCTGGGAGAGAAAATTCCATATTGAGTGGTCAGCCACAGCGAATTGACCACTCAGTGTTTGTTTGCTCTTCTGCTTCTTCCTTTGGGGCTCACTGAATAGTAGCATTCACAGGAACTTTGGGGCATTTATAGGAATTTTACACATCTTTACACCATTTAGAGGAATTTTATACATCTCTACACCATTTAGAGGAATTTTATACACCCATACACCATTTAGAGGAATTTTATATATCTATACACCATTTAGAGAAACTTATTTTTTTAGGTGAAGCGTGATTTCTTGCAAGGATAACTGTGACCCACAGGCAATAGCACCAATGACTTCAAATCCTTGCTCTGACTGTCATCCTGGTAGGCTGATGGACATGAAGATGAGTCTGTTGATCTCTGTGTGCTCAAGCTGTTGTAAAGCACCAGTGAGGGCTCTGAGACCTGCTGGTGCTTTGAACCCAGCAACACAAAGGGGCAGCTCTAAGTATCCACATGCATCAGATGAGGAAGATGTTGCTAGAGCATCTCCAGCAGGGCATCTCTAATGGGGCATCTCCAAGAGAGTATCTCCAACAGAGCATCTCCAACAGGACATCTCCAATGGGACATCTCCAAGAGAGTATCTCCAACGGAACATCTCTAATGGGGCATCTCCAAGAGAGTATCTCCAACAGAGCATCTCTAATGGGACATCTCCAAGAGAGTATCTCCAACAGAACATCTCTAATGGGGCATCTCCAAGAGAGTATCTCCAACAGAACATCTCTAATGGGGCATCTCCAACAGAATATCTCCAACAGAACATCTCTATTGGGGCATCTCCAACAGGGCATCTCCAAAGGGACATCTCTAAGAGAGCATCTCCAACAGAGCATCTCTGGGAGATGGACTCATACCTTCCAAACACAGGCAGAAGCAGACACAGAATCACAGAATGTGTTAGAGGATGGAAGGGACCTCCACAGATGATCAAGGCCAATCCCCATGCCAAAAGCAGGATCACCTGGGGTACTCTGCACAGGAAAGCATCCAAACAGGTTTTGAAAGCCTCCAGAGAAGAAGACTCCACAGCCTCTCTTGGCAGCCTGCTCCAGTGCTCCACCACCCTGGTGGTGGATCTGCAGCAGTTGTCTGATGCAGGAGTGGGCGACAATACCCCTCTGGCTTCCCCAGCCCGGACCCAGGGCAGTCCAGCCTGCTCAGCTGTAAATGTTAGTGTGTATTTATAAACAAGAGCAGGCTGGAGGGCTCTGTTTACCCCAGTGGCATGTAAAAGTAAACACCCCAGATGAGTTGATCATTAACTAGCCTCCCCTGCTTCGCTTTCGTGCCTTCTTCTACGAGTAGGAACATTCCCCCCTCGCCTCCTTCGCTCCGTTTGGTTTTGTTTGCTCCATCTCCACAGGGCTGATTTAATAGCCCTCCTTGAACTCCAAGAAGGCTATCATTTGCTTGCAGATCAAAAACAATGCTGGCTGCCTTGCGTCTGCAAACCCACTCCCCTCCCCACCAAACTCTGCTTTATGACTGAGATAAAAAACCTTCCCCTCAGTTTGGGAGAGCAAGCGGCAATGCTCTGCGTGCTTCGGGACAGTCCCATGGAAAGGGAGACTTTCCTGAGAGCTTGGGAGCAGGCCAGTGTGATGCATTAATCTGCAGGAATAAATCACACAAATAAGAGATAAGCACATGCTTCCCTCCAAGCAAACAGAGGCCACTTGGCTGTGAAAGGCACGTCCTTCTCAACTAATGAGTGGGAGACTCCAGTTGCATGCTTGCAGGCAGGGCTTCTTTAGGGGCTTGCAGGCTGCAAGGAGAGGAGTAGCTGAGTGTTATCAGGCATGTCTTGAAAGGCTCTAAGTCTGGCCCAGCACAGGCAGCCAGCAGCCAAGTCAGCACAGACTGGTTTCCCACCCACACACTTTCACAAGGAGTCAATGGCGCCACTACTGCACAGGTCTCAGAAAGGGTCAAGGACTGTATTTTTCTTGAGCAAGCAACAAACTTCTTCTTCTTCCATCAGCATTAATATTTTCTGACAGCAAGGCACCATCCCCAGGAAGCAGTGGTCTCTGACACAAGGGATGCTGAAGCTGCAGGAGCACCACTGGGAGAGTGCCTGACCTTCAGTGGTGCACAGAAATTCCTCCTTGGCACAGGGCAAGATTCTCAAGGCAGGTGCTGGGAAGGTTGGAAACACCTGAAATGCTGCTTGTGAAATCTTGATCCACCTCTGGGGTAGAGGAGGCTGAGGGGAGACCTCATTGCTCTCTACAGTTCCCTGAAAGGGGGTTGGAGTGAGGTGAGGTTGGTCTCTTCTCCCTTAGTAACAAGTGATAGGATGAGAGGAAATGGCCTCACGTTGTGCCAGGGGAAGCTTAGGTTGGAGATTGGGAAAAATGTCTTTGCTGCAAGAGTGGTCAGGGATTGGAACAGGCTGCCCAGGGAGGTGATGAAACCACCATCCCTGGAGGTGTTCAGAAATGTTGACATGGTAATTGGGGAACATGGTTTAGTGGCCAGGGTAGTTTGATGGTTGGGTTCAGTGATCTTAGAGCTCTTTTCCAAACCAAAGTGATTCTATGATTCTATGTTTCATAATTTGACATGAGCAACTGCAGCAGCAAGCTCTGATCAGCCTGGAGTTCAACTTTGTGGCTCAGGAAGGAGCTTCATGAAACCCCAAATCAACCAAGTCAAATCAGGGGAAGTTAGAGATGCTCCTGAACGAGGAGGCACAAAGCTGGCAGCCTGAATTCTTGCTAAAATCAAATGCCCTGAGATGAGCTCCTCTCAGCAGCTCTTTCCTAAACTTGTCTTTTCTGGATTTTCCTCCCTCTCAGCTGAGCAGCACTGCAGTTCCCTCAGCCACCCATCCATGGCTCCCTTCCAGACAGCTCTGTTTGTGTGGTGGCCCCTAGGTGGCTCAGGCTGCGCTCCTTGGCCCCAGCATTTCTCCTCTTCCCCAGCCCCATCGCAGCCTCTCACTTATTCCGGGCCATGTTGGCAGCTGGCTTGATTCTTGCAGAGCTACCAAACCACATTTCATGAAGATTGATCACAGAAGCCATTGTTGTCTCTGTGTAAAGCCATTTATTTGCTGGTTAATCCCCAGGGTTTCTCCAGGGGGAGAGGGGGGGAAAGTGGACAATAATGGTAGTGAAGGGACCCTGCTCAGCTCAGGCTTCCTCAGGGATGTGAAGCCCTTGGCTAACCACAGCGTGCTTCCACCCAGACACTGGGCTATTTATAGTGTCACATTTTGGCTGGGCTGCTGTTCCCTCTGCTCAGAGCCCAGCTCTGCCCTTGAGAACTGACTAAGCATTGCCATCATGAGTGGCTCAAGGCTGGCGGGTGGCATTGTTCTTCCCTTGCGTGCTGGGCATCTGCGAGGGGGTGAAAGCAGGGCAGGTGGCAGCTTGGGCAGCCTTACCTACAGAGGGCTCTTCAGGGCATCTTCTGGTGTGGTCTGGGCTGATAACTCTGTTAAGGCACCAGGAGAGGCATCTGCTGCCCTGATCCCTCTGTTCAGGCCCAGTGGAACTGCAAGCACCCAGGCAAACCAGCAACAGAACAAGAGGACACAGTCTCAAGCTGTGCAGGGGGAAGTTTAGGCTTGATCTTAGAAAGAAGTTCTCCAGAGAAAGAGAGATTGGCCTTTGGAATGTGCTGCCCAGGGAGGTGTGGGGTAGGTGTCCCTGGAGGTGTTTAAGAAAAGCCTGGATGAGGCACTTAGTGCCATGGTCAGTCTCAAGCTGTGCCAGGGAAGGTTTAGGCTCAAGGTGAGGAGAAAGTTCTTCACAGAGAGAGTTGTTAGATGTTGGAATGTGCTGCCCAGGGAGGTGGTGGAGTCACCATCCCTGGAGGTGTTCAAGAGAAGATTGGACGTGGCACTTGGTGACATGGTTTAGTGGTCATGAGGTGACAGGCTGGACTTTGATGACCCTTGAGGTCTTTTCCAACCTTATTGATTCTGTGATTCTGTGATTAGTTAGGTTTGGGTGATGATCTTGGAGGTGTCTTCCACCCTGGTTGATTCTGTGATTCTGTGATTCATCTCCCGAGCTTCAAGTCCCTTGTACTGGACCCACAGAGCTGGACAGGCATGAGGAGCAAACTGGGTGCAGGGATGCTGGAGGCCTGTGAACAACATGGAAGTTGGTTGCTGTCAGATGCATCTCCTCAGAGAATCACAGGATCATAGGAACATTAAGGTTGGAAAAGACTTCCAAGATCATCAAGTCCAACTGTCAACCCAACACCACCATGCTCACTAAACTGTCTCAAAGTGCCATGACCACAGGTTTCTTGAACACCTCCAGGGATGGGGACTCCACCACCTCCCTGGGCAGCCTGTTCTAATCCCTCACCACTCTTGCAGCATAGACATTTATCCTTATGTCCAACCTAACCCTTCCCTGGTGCAACTTGAGGCCATTTCCTCTCATCCCTTTGCTGGTTACTTGGGAGATGAGACCGAGCTCCACCTCACCTCCTTGTGCTGTCAGCTCATGTCCACACCTGTGTTGTGGCAGCTCTGTTGTTGCAAAGGGTACAGAGGGTTAAAAAAAGAGTCTGAAAAGCAAGTCACTGTCACTCTGCATCCATTGCTTTCATGCTCTTCCCCCATGTGCAAGCAGAGAGATGCCAACAAATGCTTGGACCTCCTGCTCAGGCAGAGCAGCCCCAACCCCCAAACCAGCTCCATGTTCACCTCCCAGCCAGCCCACTTTCCCCTGCCAGCTCCTCCTCCTCAAGGACTTTCCCTGTCAGCTGGAGCCATCTCAGTGGACAACCTTGCTCCTGCTTGTGGAGTCCCAGTGTGCAGGGACAGGAACTATTGAGCTGCTAACCCTGGAACATGATCATGTCCTCCAGGGCAAACAGAAGAGCATAGAGACTAAATATTATAACCATAGAATCACAGAATGGTTTGGGTTGGAAGGGACCTTCAAGATTATCCAGTTCCCACCCCCCTGCCATGGGCAGGGACACCTCCCACTAGCCCAGGTTGCTCAGGGCCTCATCCAACCTGGCCTTAGGCAATACCTGTAGCAAATGGAGGCTCCTTTGGTGGAATAGAAAGGTTTCTGAGCAGAGCTGGGGTACCTTTGTGTGTTGGGTGCTCACTGAATGGTCTGGACACTGCTTTCTGCCAGGGCACTGCTGCTGAACTCTGCCACGGGTGCTTGTGTGCCTGGCTGGATGGGCAGATGTTCCTGCATCTGGACTGGGGACGTTTTAAACAGGAGACTGGAGAGCAGCAAATAATGAATCCCACACTCCAGACTGAGTGGCTGGGATGAATAACCACTGGTGTTGAAATGTGTGAGTCTGTGTGAGCCTGGGCTCCCTGCGTTTTCAGCAGCAACCCAGCAGTTGTCCGAAGACAAACAATGAACAGCAGGGAGCACAGCAAGCACAGCGTGGGGAAGGGCAGTGCTGGCTTTGCTCTGTCTCCCCTGGCTGTCACTGAGCAAGGGGGAAGGGACTTGTCAGGTCTTTCAAGGGTGCTATGGCCACTGTGTGGCTGAGCCTAACAAAGGACCTTTTGTGCCTTCATCTCTCCCCAGTTCCCAGTGCCCTCTCCCTGTGCCTGCCTGCCTGGATGCACACCTGGGTGAGCTGGCTCTGAGGGGCTCAAGGCCACACACAGCTGCCCCATCTGTGGCCAGGTTTCATGTCTAGCACTTCACCAGAGGTTTTGCCATGAAGAAATTGCCTTAGGGTGGTGACAAGCTGGTTCAGGATGGTTCCCGTGGCTGAGGGAACTGGGGTTGGAAAAGGAGGCTGAGGGGAGACTGCCTGGATCTCTACAACCCCTGAAAGGAAGGTGGGGTGAGGTAGGGGTTGGCCTCTTCTCCTTAGTTACAAGTGATAGGATGAGAAGAAATGGCCTCCAGCTGCACCAGGGGAGGTTTAGTTTGGAGATGAAGAAAAATGTCTTTGGTGCAAGAGTGGTCAGGGATTGGAACAGGCTGCCCAGGGAGGTGATGAAACCACCATCCCTGGAGGTGTGCAAGAAACCTGTGGACATGGTACTGTGGGACATGGCTTAGTGAGCATGGTGGTGCTGGGTTGATGGTTGGACTGGATGATCTTAGAGGTCTTTTCCAACCTTAATGATCCCATGATTCTATACCTCCTTCCACAACCTTGGGAAAGGATCTGTGGCCAGCCAAGTCCCGAGCTCCAGCTGCAGAAGGGAATTAGCAGACCATGGACAGATGGTAGAGGTTTGGCTGAGACATTTCCAGTGCAGCCATGGGGCACACCCCTGCTACCTTTGCTGTAAGCAGAGGCTTGGGCACACTCTCACCCTGGCTTGGTAGTACATTGTGCCTTGGCTGGGGTCTGTAGGCAGCCTCTGCACCTTCCCTGCAGAACTGGGACCAGTGTCTGTATACACAGCCATACTGGGAGCAGTGCTTCAGGGAATGCTGCATTGAGAGAGGGAGGGAGGGCAGGGGATCCAATCTGCAGCATCTGCTCAGCCCTGGCTGAGAGCCACTTCCCACAGGGGTGGGAAAGGAGATGGCCAGGCAGGGAGGGACACAGGGAGGATGATGAGGATGAGGAGTTGGTGGGAGTGATGCAGCACCCATGAACCAGTCAGAGCACCATATGTGCCCTTCTCCAGACCTCCAGCATCAGCCCTGACCACATAACTTCACTGGCTGTAGCCAGGTGGGGGGTGGTCTCTTCTCCCAGGCACCCAGTGACAGAAGGAGAGGACACAGTCTCAAGCTGCACCAGGGGAGGTTTGGGCTGGATGTTAGGAAGAAATTCTTCCCAGAAAGAGAGATTGGCCATTGGAATGGGCTGCCCAGCGAGGTGGTGGAGTCACCATGCCTGGAAGTGTTTTAGAAAAGCCTGGATGAGGCACTTAGTGTTGTGGTTTAGCTGACTGGATGGTGATAGGTTGATGATCTCGAAGGTCTTTCCCAACCTGCTTAATTCTGTGATTGAAAGACTGTTGTGGGATTACACAGGGCTCACCCCACCTCTCAGGATGCAGAGGAATCTGGGCTGGCTTCTGGCTGTAGGATGGGCAATTCAAGGGTCCTGGGCCTCATGCAGCTCCCACAGCACCCAGGTGATAACTGCATTGGCCATCCTGCTGCCCTGAAACCTGGGGGGCTGCAACTCCCCACATTCCTCATCCCTTGCCCTTTGGGCTTTGCAGGGAGCTATGTCACTTGCTCTTCACACCTCACTGATTCAGGCCACTGTCCTCTCAGTCAGTCTGGAGGCTGACTGCAAACCCAAGCCGTTGCTAGGTGTGAGAGGGAAGTGTCAGTGACAATGTGAGGGAGATGCATTCCTTGCATGGGTAGAGAGAAAATACATCCCAGGCAAGGTCTGGTTTCTTTCAGCAACTGAAATGCCTCCCTGGATGTGAGATGAATCTGTCCCCTCACTGGGGAGCAGGGTGGCACTGCACTTGCAGGGCTTCTCCTTCTGCCAAGCCCAGCTGCTGCAGAAATGCAGGCAGGCAAGAATGTCCAGGGTCAGGAGTCACCAGCACTTGGGTTTTAAATAGCTGGGAGGTTTAAAATGCTGACAGGGATTGTTTGTGAGGTCTCAAGCTTTGCCCAGACTCCCCCTCTCAATCCACCTGAAGCAGAGCAGCTGGCCCTGGGCACAGGCACTGCAGCAGGGGCAGCACCTTGTGGCACATCTGCCAAGGGACAGTGACACATGTAAGGGCCTGTGGGGCTAGGACAAGGGGCAATGATTTGAAACCAGAGCAGGGTAGGTTTAGGTCAGACATTAAGAAGAAGTGGTGGTGAGACATTGGAATGAGCTGCTGAGAGAAGTTGTGGACACTTCATCCTTGGAAGTGTTTAAGGCCAGGCTGGATGAGGATTTGAGCAACCTGCTCTAGTGGGAGGTGTCCCTGCCCATGGCAGGGGGTTGGAACTGGGTGATCCTTGAGGTCCCTTCCAACTCAAGCCATTCTATGATCCTATACTTGCCAAGGGACACAGAAGCTGTCCCCACTCACCTTTGTGAACAGCATGGTGGCAAAATCTTGACCAGAGCCTTCCTGTGTGCTGGGTGCTGAGCAGGAGCCTTGTGCCACTGTTTTAGGTGGCCCTGGGTGACACTTGGTTGGGGGTGGTTTTTGCCTGTGTTTGAGTGGCTGGTTTGGCCTGGCTGCTGTTTCTCTAGGTGGTTGTGCTGGGTGATTTCAGCTGAGCCAGCAGCCTTTTTGTTGAAACATCAGCTGCACTAAATTGGTACAAAGCCATTCTCATGCTGCCCAAATGCCACTGCTGCTAAAAATAGCCTGGTCTAGTTGGTTTCCCAGCTTCTTGCCTTTGATCAGTAACACTTTTAATGGCCTTTTGCAATATTTTCAGGAGTCCTTGTGTCCATGTCAGACCATGAAGAAGTCCTTTAGGCACTGGAACACAGAAGTTTTGGGTGCACACTCCACCAGCAGCTGTGCTGTGTTGCATCACAGGATGTTAGGAGTTGGAAAGGGACCTCTGGAGATCATCAAGTCCAACCCCTCCTGCCAGAGCAGGACCAGAGAATCCAGCACAGGTTGCACAGGAACACATCCAGATGGGTCTTGAAAGTCTCCAGAGAAGGAGACAGTGCTCTGTGACCCTTACAGTCAAGTCCCAAGTCCAGGTTTTCCTTGCAGAGCTCCCCAGTGCACAAAAGCTGCTGGGACTCCCTCCCTCAGCTCTGGGGGAGCATCTGGAATGGCAGCAAAATGTCCCTGAGTGTCCCCAGCATGGTGAGTTGTTGTCCAAGGTGGTCAGGAGATGGAGAGCTGTAGAATGGCTTGGAATGGGGTGGGATGATATGAGATGGGGTGGAGTGGGATGGAACAGGCTGGGATGGGCTGGAATGTGATGAGTTGAGCTGGAATGAGACGGAGTGACTCGGAATGGAGATTGGGTAGGAGGGGGCCAGCATGCAGGGGCAAGGTCACTCCCACTGCTGGCTTGGTGGGGGGAAAAATGGATGACCATGGCAGCTGAGAACCTGGGAGCTTTGTGGAGGCCAGGAGGTGATGAGTGCCATGTGGCACTACCTTGCTTGCTAGTATTCTGTTTCATGAAAGCTTGACACCATTTCTGCAGCATTTTTGCAAACACAAGAAGCTTTTAAAGCCACTGGCATCATCTAAACATCCAGTGATGTTCTTGAAACTTGTGGCTTTTCCTGTGTTTGCTTTTCCTCCTCTTGGACCTTTGGCTCAGCGGACAGGCTGGGTTTTTGCTTTTTGCTCTGCTTGCCTATAGCAAGCATCCCAAGAGATGCAGCCTTGGCAGAGCTGGCTCGGGGGCTGTGTCATAACCCCAGGGGGGGTTCACAGGGGTGCCCTGGGGACTGGGAAGGAGATGGGTGTGCCAGGGACATCCAGCAGCCATGCTTGCACTGGTGTCAGAAACAGAGACTTGAAGTGTGGATGCTCCTCCCTTGGAAGTGTTCAAGAACAGGTTGGATAGGGTCTTGAGCAACCTGGGCTGGTGGAAGGTGTCCCTGCCCATGGCATGGGGGTTGCAACTGGATGGTCTTGAAGATCCCTCCCAACCCAAACCATTCTGTGGATTTCCTCAGTGGCAGGGTGAGGGGACCCAGAGCATCACCTCTGCCAGTGGGGAGACCTCACTCTGGGCCACCCTGTCCCAGGGCTGCTTTGTGCTTTGGGGTCTCAGTGTGCCCAGTAGCCAGGGTGAAATGACCCTGAGCAATCCTAGGCAGTAGGCTTGGAAAATCCCAGGGAACTTTCTTTACTCCCAGACTGCGTTTGTGTACAACACAATGGGGACAGCCCTGGTTCTGGTAGGAAGCATCACTCCTGCCAAGATGTGCTGATACTTCCCAGCTCAGACAGACACCAGCACAGCTGCACCAGGATCACATCCCAGCTGCCTGCTTTCACCCTGCAGCCCCTGCAGGGCTAGGGGGGGACAGAGGGGTGCCCAACTCCTGGCAGAGACCAACACTGCTGCTTGCAGGGCTCCTTGATAGGCTGTAAAGCCTTGGGAGCAAAAGCAATGGACACTCAAAGTCCAGGATGTGTTACTGAGCCAGCTGCTGGGGAGGTGGGTGAAGAGATCACTGAAAAGCACCAAATGGTTCTGCACCAGCAAATCTGGGGAACTGGTTGGAGCAGGTCCAGAGAAGGGCAGCAAATCTGGGGAAGGGTCTGGAGAACAGGGCTGGGGAGGAGCAGCTGAGGTACTTGGGGGTGTTTGGTGTGGAAAAGAGGAGGCGAGGGGAGACCTTAGTGCACTTTACAACTCCCTGAAATGAGGTTGCAATGAGGTGGAGGTTAGTCTCTTCTCCCTAGTATCAGGTGATAGGACAAGAGGAAACGTTGCACCAGGGGAGGGTGAGGTTGGAGATGAGGAAAAATGTCTTTGCTGCAAGAGTGGTCAGGGATTGGAAGAGGCTGCCCAGGGAGGTGGTGGAGTCCCCATCCCTGGAGGTGTGCAAGAAACCTGTGGCCATGGCACTTTGGGACATGGTTTAATGGCCATGGTGGTGTTGGGTTAAGGGTTGGATTTGGTGATCTTACAGATTTTCTCTAACTAAAACAATTCTGTGATTCTCTCCTGGTCAGTGGCTGGAGGAGCCTCTGTTGGGCTCTGCCTCACAGGAAATCCCCCCAGTGTCTGGGGTGTGTTCCTGGGGTCTATTTCCTTCTCATATCCCTTTCAGCTGTAGATGAAATAGCTTAGGTGTAAGTAATGTGATAAAGCTGTCAGATTCTAGATTAAATTTTCTCCAGGGGATTCACACTATTGGCTTTAAGAGGTTTCTTCAACAGGTTTCTTCAGTAGCCTCTAAACAGAAACAGGTGCACATTTCCTTGACTGAGAAAATCTCTGACTAAATGCTTCACCTGGCGGCACCATCCATGCCTGCTTTTGCTGTTCTCTTCAGCCACATTCAGAGATTTTGGGGTGGAAAGGGCCTCTGCAGTGCCCCAGCATCAACCCTGGCAGGCAGCATCCCATGGTGGTTGCTGGGCCAGTGTTCTCCTCAAGGTCATAGAATCCTAGAATCAGTGAGGGTTGGAAGGGACATCAAGGATCAGCCAGTTCCAACCCCCCTGCCATGGGCAGGGACACCTCACACTACAGCAGCCTGGCCAGAGCCTCATCCAGCCTGGCTGCAAACACCTCCAGGGCTGGGGCCTCAACCACCTCCCTGGACAACCCATTCCAGGCTCTCACCACTCTCATGAGGAAGAACTTCTTCCTCACATCCAGTCTGAATCTCCTCACTTCCAGCTTTATTCCATTCCCCCCAGTCCTATCACTCCCTGACACCCTAAAAAGTCCCTCCCCAGCTTTCTTGTAGCCCACTTCAGACACTGGAAGGCCACAAGAAGGTCACCTTGGAGCCTTCTCCTCTCCAGACTGAATAACCCCAACTCTTTCAGTCTGTCCTCATAGGAGAGGTGCTCCAGCCCTCTGCTCATCCTGGTGGCCCTTCTCTGGACACCTTCCAGCATGTCCAGATCCCTCTTGTAATAGAGGCTCCAGAACTGGATGCAGTACTCCAGGTGTGGTCTCACCAGAGCTGAGCAGAGGGGGAGAATCCCCTGCCTGGCCCTGCTGGCCACACTTCTCTTGATGCAGCCCAGGCTCAGGTTGGCTCTCTGGGCTGCAAGTGCACACTGACAGCTCCTGTTGAGCTTCTCATCCACCAGCACCACCCCCTGCCTCCACTGCAGCCATCCCAAGGCCAGCCTTGTTCCCAGGGATGCTGATGGAAGCAGAGGGCTAAGTGCAAAGACAGCTGCTAAGGAGCCTGCATGGCTGCAGCCCCCACCCTGGGGCTGACCTGCACTGCCACAGCTCCTCTGAGGGCATCCAGCTCCTTCGTGCCAAGGGACAGTCCTGCTGCCCATGGGCTGGAGCGTGGCTAGGTGACCCAGAGGTGACCAGCAGCCCCAGTGCAGGCAGCTGGGATCTTGGCAGAGGCTGCAGAAGTTATTTCTGGCCAGCAGACACCCCTTCAGCTCTGGCTTGGCAGTCCTGCTTCTCATCACTGCTGGCCTGCAATAGCTGCTCCCACAGGGCAGCTACGAGGACTCACTCTGCTTCAGGTGAAGAGGGGGTGACCAGCCCTGGCCAAATAGGCAGCTGCTGGGAGCCTCCTCTGAGGCCCCTCAGAGAATTGGTGGAAGCAGAGAGCAGGGCCAGAGAATGAGAGAATCATAGAATCATTAAGGCTGAAAAAGACTTCTGTGATCAAGTCCAACCACCGACCCAACACCACCATGCCCACTAAGCCATGTCCCACAGTGCCATGGCCACAGGTGTTTGAACACCTCCAGGGATGTTCAAAGAAACTCCACCACCTCCCTGGGCAGCCTCTTCCAATCCCTGGAATTGCAGGAATGACATTTTTCCTAATGTCCAACTTAAACCTCCCCTGGTGCAACTCGAGGCCATTTCCTCTCATCCTATCATTTGTTTCTAGGGAGAAGAGCCCAACCCCCACCTGGTTCCAACCTCCTTTCTGGGAGCTGTAGACACCAGTGAGGTCTCCTCTCAGCCTCCTCTTCTCCAGACTAACCAACCCCAACTCCCTCAGCTGCTCCTCACCAGCCCTGCTCTCCAGACCCTTCCCCAGCATCGTTGCCCTTCTCTGGACACCCTCCAGCCCCTCAATGTCTTCCATGTAGTGCGGGCCCCAAAACTGAACCCAGGACTCAAGGTGTTCCCTCCCCTGTGCTGAGCACATGGAGACAATCATTGCCCTGGTCCTGCCAGTCACACCATTGCTGATCCAGGCCAGGACACACAGGTCCAGGTGGATTCTGAAAGTCTTCAAAGAAGGAGACTCAACCTCTCTGGAGAGCCTACTCCAGAGCTCCACCACCCTCAAAGTGGTCCTGTTGGCCCATCCAGGTCTGCTCTGCAGTATCCAGCTCCCTTATGCTGCCCTTTCTTCTGCTTCTTCTCAGAAGCTGCCAGGAGGGTGTGGAACAAACAACTTTGGGAACAATGCTTCCCAAGAACCTCCTGCTTCCTCCCACAGCCCCAGAGGCTGGGGTAGGAGGGCTGCAGAATCCCTGCGCTGGATCTGGCTGGGAAGCTGTGCAGAGAGCATCCCACTGAGCCCTTCTGCTGGCCCTCTTTGTTCAGAAAACCACCACCAGCACCAAAAGATCTGCCACTTCTCTCCCCTAAAAGGGTGTGGGAATTTCCCAGAGCAGTTGTGCTTCTGCACCTTGGTGTTTGAAGGAAAAGGCTTGGGAAGTGCTGATGGAGCACTGGAGCTTTGAGCCTTACAAAGCGAGAAGGGGACATGCAGCTCCTTCCCTGAGCTCCTCCTCATCCTCCAAAACAAAAAACCAAAACAAACAAACAAAAAAATCCTTGCCGGGGTGCATTTGTGGAGTCGGCTGCATATAAATTACCCCTAAATAGGCTTAACATTGGTGAGCAGGTGGAACAGGGCAGGGTTCAGGAAATTATGCAAAGAGAGCAAACAAAGAGCCAGGCTGCAATTCCTCTTCGTCTGGGGGAGCCAGGCTCACTTTCTGCAGTCACAATGAATTAGCCCAGGGCACAAAGGCAGCAATTGCAGGTTTGATTAAACTGTTTGACAGCATTCTTATGTTAAACGATCACAGGCTGCTGGCAGGAGGTGTACCTCTGGAGAGCCACAAGTGAATCAGCTGAGGCCAGAGTGGAGTGTAACAGGCAATGCAGTCAATAAACCAAACAAGAGAGGGACAGAAGGGGGAAAAAAAAAGGGCAAATTTGTTGTGGTTTTTGCCCACCGACTCGGCGTGTGGAGGCAGGAGGACATGAGTGATGGGGGTGAAGAGAGCTGCATTTGCTGGCATTTGAGGGTCTAATCCAGATGCAAATATTCCAGGCAGGCTCCTTTCTCCCATCTCCAAAAACTTCAGACACGTGAGAGCATCCCCAGCACCAGCTCGTGGAATTGCAGGGCAGGGCAAAGGCATTCCCAGCACAAGGATTATTTTGCGTTATGCTTGCTGCCCATTCAGCCTTTTGTGAGATGCCAGGAGGAATCCAATAGCATTTGAAAGAGGATGGAGGATTCCAACGGCCACCCCCTGGTGTCAGCAGCACAGTGTGCGGCAGCAGGACCCATGCAGGCTGTGGCCAGGTGGAGGCAATGTGCACCCTGGCATCACCTTCACTGCAGGAGAGAGCTTACAACCCAGGTGTGCATCCTTCCACCCCACAGGTGGAGAAGATCACAGACTCACAGGATGTTAGGGGCTGGAAGGGACCTCTGAAGATCATTGAGTCCAACTCTGACAGAGCAGAACCGGAGAATCCAGAACAGGTCACACAGGAACACATCCAGATGGGGCTTGAAAGCCTTCAGAGAAGGAGACTCCACAACCTCTCTGGGCAGCCTGTTCCAGGGCTCTGTGACCCTCCCAGTGAAGAAGTTCTTCCTCATGTTGAGGTGGAACCTCCTGTGCCGGAGTTTCTCTCCATTGCCCCTTGTCCTATCTGAGGGTGCAAGGAAGAAGATGCCTGTGAAACACAAGGCTTCTCAGCAACACAACAACACAACCTTGCTCATTTGGTGGCCCCAGCCCATGGGAGAGGGTCAAAATCCCTTTTTGCCAGGTAAAAGAATGATCAAGGGTGACTCCTGGCTTGATGTCTGCTTCACATGCAGCTATGTGGCTGTGGATGTGTCCTGGGTCACACCAGGACCACACAAACACTTTGGCCTGCAGAAAGGCAACATCACAGAATCATTAAGGTTGGAAAAGACCTCTGAGATCATTGAGTCCAAGTGTCAACCCAATACCACCATGGCCATAAAACCATGTGCCATATATACACACACTTTTTTAACACCTCCAGGGATGGGGACTCCACCACCTCCCTGGGCAGCCTGTTCCAATCCCTGACCACTCTTTCAGTGAAGCCATTTTTCCTAAGATCCAACCTAAACTTCCCCTGGCCATTTCCATTCATCCTTCCATTGGGAGAAGAGACCAACCTCCACCAGGGTCCACCTTCCTTTCAGGGAGTTGTAGGGAGCAAGAAGGTCTCCCCTCACCAAATAGACATACCCTGGAGACACACAAAAATCTGCTGCTGCTGCTGCTGCTGAAGAAAAGAGCTGCAATGACTCCTTACAGCTCCCTGCTCTTCAGGAAGAAAAATGTGGCTGGTCCTTGCCCAAGGCTGTGCTGTCACCCCAGGCTGTCTCACAGATGATGATGATGGTGAGAAGCAAAGTGAGATAACCTTCCACCACGGCCCCATTCAAGCATGGACAGGATCTTTGAGGCATCAGGCAGAGAAACTTGCCTTGGCTTTGTGCAGGATGAAAGGAGCTAGAGAATGGGTTGCAAAAGGTGCCTCTATGCACATATCACAGAATCACAGAAACATTCAGGTTGAAAAAGAGCCTCAGGACCACCAAGTCCAACCCAGAACCCTACTCCACAAGGGTCACCCCTAAACCATAGCCCCAAGCACCACATCCAAACCACCTTGAAACACAGCCAGGCTTGGGGACTCCACCACCTCCCTGGGCAGCACATTCCAATCCCTGACCACTCTTGCCATGAAAAAATGTTAATGTTTCCTGCTGTCCAGCCTAAAGCTACCCAGTGGCAGCTTGAGGCTGTTCCCTCTTGCTTTATCACTAATTGCTTGTGAGAAGAGACCAGCAGCAACTTCTCTACAATGTCCTTTCAGGTAGTTGTAGACAGCAATGAGGTCTCCCCTCAGCCTCCTCTCTTTCACACTAACCATCCCCAGCTCCTTCAGTCTCTCCCCATCAGATTTCTTCTCCAGGCCCTTCACAGCTTCCTTGCCCTCCTCTGCCCTGGCTCCAGCACCTCCACATCTCTCTTGTATTGAGGTGCCCAAGTAGTTTAGCAACAACAAGAAGAAAATAGCTACAAGTAGGACAGAAGGAGGGACTGCTCCTTGGTGGTCCTGCTAGGGCTGGCTCTGTTCCCCAAAGGCCAGCAGCCACAGCTATGTGGTGTCCTCCTTGCAGATGGCTGAGTGAAGCTGTCCATCTTGGGCACTTCTGCTGCTCACAGTGAGCTTCAGGGCAGCAGACAATGTTCAGGCTTGCCCTGTTTCCATGCAACCCCCAGCAAGCCCAGCCAGCCCCAGCACTGCTGAAACAGCCCTGGTGTCAGCCCTGGGAAGCTTGTCCTCACTCCTGGCCTGCTGGGGGGGTGTTTATGCAGCCCAGAGCGGTGTTTTTTTCCAAGAACACCTGCTGGGGAGCAGCTCCTGGGCTTACCTTCAGCCCTGGGTCAGCCCCACGTTTAATTGATTAACTAATTAATTTTTAATTAATGTTTACAAGTTTCTGAAGTGTGGATGTCAAGAAGAAGGGTCCAGGCTCTTTGCAGTGACAGGAACAGAGGCAATGGAGAGAATCTGGAGCACAGGAAGTTCCACCTCAAAATGGGGAAAACTCTTGCTGTGAGGTTGCAGGAGCCCTGGAGCAGGCTGCCCAGAGAGGGGTTTCCTTCTCTGGAGGCTTTCAAAACCCACCTGAATGTGTTTCTGTGCAACCTGCTCTGGGTGACCCTGCTCTGGCAGGGGGTTGGACTGGATGATCTCCAGAGGTCCCTTCCAACCCCTACCATTCTGTCATTCTGTGTCACCTTGCATCACTCTGCGCCCCCTCACCATGCTGGCATCTCTGGCTTTGGCTCCCATGTGTGCTGGTTTGGTACTGGGAATCCAGTACTTGGTACTGGGATCCATCATGGTGCAGAGAAGCCCAGCTGTCCAGAAAATCATAGGACACTCAGGTGCTGGAGAAGAGGTGCTGGAGAAAGGCCTTGAACACAAGTTCCATGAGGAACAGCTGAGGGGACTGGGATTGTTTAGCCTTCAGAAGAGGAGGCTGGATGGAGACCTCATTGCCCTCTACAACTCTCTCAAAGGAGGTTGGAGCCAGGTGGGGTTGGTCTCTTCTCACATGCAAGAAGTGACAGGAGAAGAGGAAACAGCTTTGAGTAGCACCAGGGGAGCTTCAGGTTGGATATTAGGAGAAAATTCCTCCCAGAAAGGGTTCTCAAGTACTGGAAGAGGCTGCCCAGGGAGGTGGTGGAGTCACCACCCCTGGAGGTACTTAAAAGATGTGCAGATGTAGTGCTGAGGGATGTGGCTTAGTGGCAGTGGTTTGGTGGCTGTGGCTTAGCAGCAGTGGTGAGATTGTGAGCTCTGGGTGAGCAGTTTGTATTTACAACAAGTTGGATGTGATGCTGTCAAAGGTCTCCTCCTCAGCAGGGCTCTGCAAGGGCAATCCTGCTGCAGTGGTGAGGAATGACCCAGCCCTGTGCTGACAAAGCAACTGGCAGTGCTGGGGAGGGGGTGGCTTCAGTCTGGGGAGGTGATGGCTGGCAGCAGGACATTCACCATTTTCATTCTACTGCTAGGCAGCTGCCAGGCTGAAGTTGCTTGCAGAGGCATTCCCCCAGGGCTGGCTTAGAAATGTGTCCTCAACCAAAGGCAAAGCAAGGTGCAGAGCAAGGGGTCCTGCAATGTTCACCCTCTCACCTGCCCAGCTCCCAGCAGCACTTTGCAGCATGATCAGGACAACCTTCCCCACTCCAGGCTTTTCATTCCTGCCGTGCTGCTGCCAGCTGTCTTCTCCCAGAAACATTTCCCCCTCCCTCCAAAAGAAGGGCAGGGAAGGCAAGGCTGTGCCAGGAGCCACAGCTGGGCTGGCCATGGGGCTCACCAGCACTCACCATGCAGCAGATGGCCATGGAAGGTTCCTTGCCCAGTCACCCAGCCCCTACCAGTCAGCGAGCTGGCTACAGGAGAGGCCTCAGTTCAGAGCCAGTTTGCAGCAGAGTCTGTATTTTATTTTAAAAGCATCTGGAAATTAAAAATCACCTTTGGCACTGGTCCACTTTGGAGAGGGAGCCAGGCCTGTCGTCTGCCCAAGCAGCTCTGCTGGAGCTGAGCTGGGTGGATCCAGCCCTGGGACAGCTTTTCTGACTGGAGCAGACATGGGCTGCTTGGTTCTCTGCCAGCAGCTCCACCAACTTCCCAGGCCAACCAGCAGCTGGGTCCTCACAACCTGTGTGTGACACCCTGAGCCATGCCTAGCTCCAGGCTTCTCCACGCCTCAGGGACCTCTGTCAGATGGTCTTTTGGCCAGGGCAAAGAGAAACAGGCTGTAGGGTTCACCCCAGGTGAATGGCACCAGTGCAATCTGGGGGCTCTTTATTTCCATTCTGAGGTGGCTGCAGACCTGATAGGTGTTGGTCACCTCCAACAACCTGTCCTCATGGGAAGGCATGGTGCTGGATCCTCCTCAGCAGCATGGTAGGAGGTGACACTACCCAGGGCTGGCTGAACCTGGCAGCACTGAGTTTATAGCAGAGCCCTGGGAAGCTCTCCAGGAGCAGTGTTTTTGCCCCAAAATCTGCATTTCACCAAGCTCCTTCCTTGGCAGGCTGATAAATCCCACTTGGGTCATCCCTTGGGTCAAGGTGTGTTTTGGAAAAAAAGGAATAACAAAAAAAAAAAAAGGAGAGAAACAAACCTTGCCTGTGTGCAGTCACAGCTGTGCAGACCTGGTTTTAATCCTGCAGGAAAAGTGCAGGCACTGGAAGTGTCCAGCCTGCTCTGGCTGCCAAGTGCCATGCACCCCAGCAGTGTCTCTCTGCAGCAGGCCAGGGCAATAGCAATGATTTATCCACCCTGGTGCAGAAGGAAAATCAAGAAGCCTCTGCCCAGCAGCTTGGGATTGCCCCTGTGGAGAACTGACCCTGCTGAACTGCAATCCAGGGTAGTGTCTTTCCCCAAGAGCTGGTGAGATGAACAAATGTAGGTTCAGCTGGAGGAAGAGTTGAGGATCTCCAGGTAGAGCTTTTGCCTGCCTCCCACTGAGTACTTAGGGCTACTCTGCTCCCCCATGGGGTGGGCACTCCCTGACCTGGGGTGGATGCAGCACTGCTGTGTTACTCTCTGCCTCCACCTGTGCCTGGAGGATCTGAGGGTTATTGCTTGGGAGTGTCACCAATGTTTTCTGACAAGAGAAGAAGGTGACATGGGTACAGGTTACTGCCAGGGAGATTCCAGCTGGACACAACAGGAAAGTTGTTCACAGTGAGAACAATCAGCCACTGGAAGAATCTCCCCAGGGAAGTGGTGGATTTCCCAACCTGGACACTTTGAATATTCAGCTGGACAGGGTGATGGACCATCTTGGCCAGACTGTGCTTTTGCCAAGCAAGCTTGGACCAGGTGACCCTTGAGATTCCCTCCAGCCTCCTGTTGTGTGATTCAATATCCCATCAGGCTGGGGAGAGGGGATCAAATGGGCAGAGATCCACCACCCCTGACCCACCAGCTCTTGCTTCCAAGGCACAGTCCTCATCTCTGTTCCAGCATGCTGGGAGCCAGCTTTCTCTTCTCCCTCCCAAAGTCCTGCTCTTAGCAAGAGCTAGTCCTTACCAGGGAAGAATTAATCCTTACCACGGAAGAGCTAGTCCTTACCGGGGAAGAATGAGTCCTTACCAGGGAAGAGCTAGTCCTTACCAGGCAAGAACTAGTCCTTACCAGGCAAGAACTACTCCTTACCAGGCAAGAACTAGTCCTTTCCAGGGGAGAACTAATCCTTACCAGGGAAGAATTAGTCCTTACCAGGGAAGAACTAGTCCTTTCCAGGCAAGAACTAGTCCTTTCCAGGGGAGAACTAATCCTTACCAGGGAAGAATTAGTCCTTACCAGGGAAGAGCAATTCATCCCTCACACAGGCCAGTGAGGACCAGGCACTGGGAGACACAAGCAGAGACTCTTCTCTAATCTTAGCTAAGCTCTTGCAAAGCCCCTGCTGAACACAGACACAAACTGGCCTTTGAATTTCAGAGGCTCATAAAACTGACACCAGTGTGGTCAGACCCTCACAGCAATGGCAAGGTGCCCATCTTTAGCACAAAGCCTATCTCCCCCTGTTGGGTTTCAAGTCCCTGTTTCAAAGTGTGGAAGCAGGAGATCTTTCCAAAGAAAAGATTTCCTGAATCGTTCTGACATTGAGGGGGGGGGAACCCAAACCAAAACCAAAGCAGAACAACCAACAAAAAACCCCAAACCACCACCTCTGCCCTGGCTCTCACTGTTAGTTGAAGTACTTGGATGAAATTTTCTCCAAAAGAAAAGAAAAGGAGAGGAAAAAAAAAAAGCCAGAGTCATGACATAAGAACAAGGTCTTGCACTTAGAAGGGACAAGCAACCCCCCAGAGCAGAATGTGCTACCTACTCTGCCTCTAATAATCTCTGCCAGCTCTGTGAGCATTGTGCATTATTTGAAGGGTCTAATCAAGTTACAGATTCCTTTTGAAGTCAGACAGCTTTGATTTAACAATGGCTTCAGAGCTTTGAAAATTCCAGTCTTTTCTAGTTTGCCTTCCATGATGGTTCCTTTACCTGTCTCCCATCATTGAATAAATCACTGTAAACATGAAGCAGATGCCTGATGTTAACAATAGCTTTGGAGAGCCCTGCTTCCCCTAAGATGTATGGGCAATGACTAACACACTTTTGGCCTCCAGACTTAATTTAAAGCATTCTGAAATTACACAGAGTCACAGAGTCACAGAATGCTAGGGGTTGGAAGGGACCTCTGGAGATCGTCGAGTCCAACCTCCCCTTACCAAGGCAGGTTCACCTAAAGAAGGTCACACAGGAACACATCCAGGTGGGTTTGGAATGTCTCCTGAGAAGGAGACCCTATCACCTCTCTGGGGAGCCTGCTCCAGTGCTCTGTCACTCTTAAATTCATGAAGTGCCTCCTCATGTTTAGATGGAACTTCTTACATTCAAGTTTGTGCCTGTAACCCTTTCTCCTGTCTCTGGGCACAGACTGGTCCAATGTGGCCTCAGCAGGGCAGAATAGAAAGGGAGGAGGACCTCCCTTGACCTGCTGTCCACACCCTTCTTGATGCACCCCAGGATGCCATTGTGCAGTAGTGAGATGAAAGCTGCCCAAGACAACAACTTTGACATCAAAAAATAATCTGTCTTCAGCAGCAACAAAGTCAAGATTGTCCTGCTTCAGCCCTGGGGTCTCAGCTGCCTGTGGGTGCTCTGCAAGCTGTGGGGTGCACCTCCATCAATTCATGCCTGAAGATGTTGGCAAAGGAAGATCTTGCACCACCTTGAAGACAAGAAGGTGTCTGCTGGAGGACATGGGGGCAGCTGCTTGTGGAACTGGTGGTGAGCAGGAAGTCACAGGACCACAGGATGTTAGGGGTTGGAAAGGACCTCCAGAGATCACCGAGTCCAAAACCCCTGCCAGAACAGAATCATAGAATCTTTTCCAACCTTGGAACACCTCTGCTGTGAGGATAGGCTGAAGGAGCTGGGGTTCAGACTAGAGAAGAGAAGACTCTAGGGGGACCTTATAGCTGCCCTGCAATATCTGAAGGGAGCCCACAGGAAGGCTGGAGAGGGACTTTTCCTGAGGGAATCGCAATAGGACAAGGGGAAATGCTTTCAGGCTGAGGGGAGAGTAAGTTTAGACTGGATCTTAGGAAAAATTTCTTCCGTACAAGGGTGGTGAGGCTCTGGAAGAGGTTGCCCAGGGAGGTTGTGGATGCCTCCTCCCTGAGGTTGTTCAAGGCCAGGTTGGTTGAAGCCTTGAGCAGCCAAGTCTGGTTAAGAGGCCTGCCTGCCCATGGCAGGGCAATTGGAGTAGATAATCTCTGAGGTCCCTTCCAAACTAAGCCACTCCGTTCTGGGATTCCTCCTCCCTGAACTTCATGGCAAGCACCTCTGGAGGCTGGGCTGAGCTCAGCATCACAATGGAGACCTGAAACTCACCTTGCCTGAAGACAGCTCATCCAAGCATGTGGAACAGGTCAGGGGGATGTGCCGGTGGAAGATAAAGTGTTTCTGACCCCAAGAGCTCAGCCTGTGGAAAGCCTGGAGCTAACAGCTGCTCCAGAGCTGCTCTGTAGGGAATGCATTGCCTGACAGAGGAGCATGCTTCAATGCATTACTAGAACAGCTAAATCAGTGCCTGGAGATCAAGCTCTGGCACAAAACCAAAGCTCTGAAATCTTCCTTCAATATTCTTTCACTTTCCTGTGCCCACAGCTGGGCCAGTCTTGCCCTTTTCTTTGTATATTTTTTTGTCACTCTTTATTTACAAGGTTTGCTGGTTTGTTCATTTGGAGCAGTAACCATAAAGCAGAGAGAAGGAGGAAGGATGGGAAGAAAACTTTGGATCTTCCAGTGTTAGGGAAATTCACAAGAGGTAAACTCTTCCACACAGGTATGGTTTGCCCTCGTAGTGTAACTGCAGAGGGTGGCACAGAAAGGAGCTCAGGGCAGAATTTCCTGGCAAGGAATAGACTAAAAAGAGTCATTGCTAAAAGTGTACTATCAGGGAGGCTCAGGGGATGCCCAGGTGGCCAAGGGGGCCAAGAACATCCTGCTCTGTATCAGGAATAGTGCAACCAGCAGGAGCAGGGCAGTGATTGTCCCCCTGTACTCAGCACTGGTGAGGCCACACCTTGAGTCCTGGGTTCAGTTTTGGGCCCCTCACTCCAAGAAGGACATTGAGGTGCTGGAGCAGATCCAGAGAAAGGCAACAAAGCTGGGAAAGGGTCTGGAGAAAAGGGCTGGTGAAGAGCAGCTGATGAACCTGGGGTTTAGTCTGGAGAAGAGGAGGCTGAGGGGAGACCTCATTGCTCTCTACAGCTCCCTGAAAGAAGATTGCAGTGATGTGGGAGTTGGTCTCTTCTCCCCCATAACAAGTGATAGGACAAGAGGAAATGGCCTCAAGTTGCACCAGGGGAAGTTTAAGTTGGAGATTAGGAAAAATGTCTTTGCTGCAAGAGTGGTCAGAGATTGGAAAGAGGCTGCCCAGGGAGGTGCTAGAGCCCCCATCCCTGGAGGTGTTCAAAGAACGTGTGGCCATGGCACTGTGGCACATGGTTTAACAGGCATGGTGGTGTTGGGTTGACAGATGGACTTGATCTTAAAGGTCTTTTCCAACCTCTCTGATTCTATGATTCCCTGAGCTCTTACTCTGAAAAGGCACCAGGCTGCCATTCCAGCTTTCTGCAGTGCATCCCACCAGGGCTGTGTGTGTGGAGGTCTGTGCTGGCAGTGCTGGGATGTACTGCTGTAAACCATTCCTCTTGCAATGCTGCCCTGCTTTCTATTCTGTTCTTCCTGGAAACTCTTACTGCCAGCAGATCTGGTCCTCCAGAAAGGGCTCTGTTCCACGTCCCTGCCCTCACCCACACACAGAGGCTGAAGATACCTCTTTCCAAAACCAAACAGGAATTGAAAGAAATAATGAGCTAAAGAGGAAATTAAATTGCTAATGAACTCAAGAGATGACTTTAAAATATTTATTCCTCACCAACTTTTGTTGCACTTTGCCAGGATCCCTCCTGAGCATGGCCCAGGAGCCCTGTCTTGCTGGCCAGCATGAGGACAATTGCTCAGCAGCAGAGACAGGCAAGGGTAAGAAAGGAAACAGCTGTCAGCCCTTTTTGGAACATTTGTTCTTATTCATTCCCTTAGATGTATCCTAATGTAAATAACCTTTCAGATCACTTTACAAAGTGATTGCTAAGTGGGATGGAGGAGAAGGCATCCTGTAATGTAATCATTCCTGCCTTTTCTCTTCGTTTTCCTGCTTGGCCACAGAAAGGAAATCTGGCTCCTTGCTAGCTTGAAAGCATTTGTAGAGGTTATGGCATAACAGATATAGAAGTTCACAGGACTCATGTGTTGAGTCTTTCAGGTGAAAAAAAAAACAAAACAGGAAAGCTGCCTGGAAGGGATTCTCATTTGTCCTGGAAACTCCACAATACCATGGGATGGCTGCTTGCTGGGGGCTGTGTCTCAGCTGTGAGGAACCAGAGCAGAGATGTGCTCTGTTGTACAAAGAGAGTCATAGAATTACAGAATTGTCATGGCTGGAAGGGACCTCAAAGCTCAGCCAGTCCCAACCCCCCTGCCACGGCCAGGGACACCTCACACTACAGCAGGTTGCTCACAGCCACATCCAGCCTGGCTGCAAAAACCTCCAGGGATGAGGCTTCCACCAACTCCTTAGGCAACTTGTTCCAGTGTCTCACCACCCCTGTGCTGAAGGACTTCTTCCTAGCATTCAGTCTGAATATAGAATCATAGAATAACCCCAGGGACAGGTGAATCATTGTAAGGAAAAAAAACCTCATGCAGAACTCAACATTTTCTAGAAAAAGTGCTTTTTTCAAGTTTTATTCCCTATTCAACATAACCAAAACCATGGCTAAAGATGCATAAATTATGGTCTTGTATCTTCTAGTGCTCTAGCATCTTCCTCTGGAGATGGATTTGTGTGGCTGGATAGCCAGCAGGGTCTGCTTTGGCAAGAAGGTCTCCAAAGGTGAAGGAGATGGCAAAAATTTCCTGGGGGTTGACCCTCTCCCGCATAGCAAATGATGAGACAAGGGGAAATGGCCTCAAGTTGCACCAGGGGAGGTTGAGGTTGGACATTAGGAAAAATTTCTTCACTGGAAGGGTCATCAGGCACTGAAACAAGCTGCCCAGGGTGATGGTGGAGTCCCCATCCCTGGAGGTGTTTAAAAGATGTTTGGATGAGGAGCTTAGGGACATGGTCCAAGAGCTGTGTACAGGGAAGTGTTAGCTTAAGTCTGGACTCAATGATCTTAAGGTCTTTTCCAACCAGGTGATTCTGTGAGAGGTTGGGTCTAGAGCCTTCACTCTCCTCCAGCCCCTCTGTGCTTTGCTTTACTCTACACATAAATAATTTGGTGAGTTGCCACTTGAAAATCAGAATGAAAAACAGTCCAGGGCTGGAGGTTCACCAAGCAGCCAGAAATTAGGAAGCTGAGATGCAAAGGTAACACAGATTTCATGCAGAGGGTGAGCTCTTATGAAGTCTGGTCCTGGTTGTCTCGATGTGCTTTTATTTTCCACATGGGAGCTTTGTCATGGTGTCAAACACAGCACTGGGCTTCAGTGTGACCAGGTTGCTTGGGAGACCATCATGCAAAGGTCCTTCAACAAAACAGAGGGACTGCTTTGAAGCTCAGGGAGGAGAAATCATAGAATCATGCAAAGGATCACAGGATGTTAGGGGTTGGAAGGGATCCCTGGAGATCATCTAGTCCACCCCCCTGCCAGAGCAGGACCATAGAATCCAGCACAGCTCACACAGGAATGCATCCAGATGGATCTTGAAAGTCTCCAGAGAAGGAGACTCCACAACCTCTCTAGGTCGCCTGCTCCAGTTCTCTGTGACCCTCACAAAGGTCTTTTAACAAAACAGAGGTACTGCTGTGAAGTTCAGGGAGGAGAAATCTTAGAATCATTAAGGTTGGAAATGACCTCTAAGGTCATCAAGCCAACCCAACACTACCATGGCCATTAAACCAGGACTCCAGGGGCTGCTTCTACCTCCTTTACACCATAGGTTCAACCAAAAGTGACCACTGGGGAGTAGGTACAGCCCCAGCTGATGCTTCTAAATGGTGATGCAAAAATCAGAAAAGTAGCAAATGTACTTCTGGGGCAGAATGAGAGTCTTTGACCTCTTCTGATGCCTCGGGGACAAACCTGTCAGGGCTGCTTCTTCTCATCCCTATTGCTTACACAGCTTTTCGCTTGCATGCGAGGAGATCACAGCAGAGAAGGAGGGAGACACAAACCCCTCTTTTCTTAGCCTCTTGGCTCAAACCCAACTATTTTAAACATCTCTGCTAAGGGTTGATTCCTCCAGCAAGTCTCAGAGCTCTCATCCCTGCCTGCTATAAACTGTTTACACGAGAGCAGCACATGATAAGATTACTCTGCCCTCTCTGGCACGTGCTCTTCATCTATTGGTAGTGATGTGCAACCTATCCCTGCAAGCTCTCTAGTGGTCTTATGACTGTTTGGGGTTTTGTTTTGTTTTGTTTTGTTTTCTTTTGTTTTGCTTTGCTTTGCTTTGTTTTTCTTTTTTTTTTTTTTGCTTTGCTTTGCTTTGCTTTGGTTTACTTTTTTTTGCTTTCTTATGCTTTGTTTTCTTTTGTTTTCTTTTGTTTTGTTTTGCTTTGTTTTGTTTTCTTTTGTTTTGCTTGGTTTTGGTTTGGTTTGGTTTGGTTTGGTTTGGTTTGGTTTGGTTTGCTTTGCTTTGCTTTGCTTTGCTTTGTTTCGCTTTGTTTTCTTTTGTTTTCTTTTGCTTTGTTTTGTTTTGCTTTGCTTTGCTTTGTTTTGTTTTGTTGTGTTTTGTTTTGTTTTGTTTTGTTTTGTTTTGCTTTGCTTTGTTTTGTTTTGTTTTGTTTTGTTTTGTTTTGCTTTGCTTTGTTTTGTTTTGTTTTGTTTTGTTTTGTTGTGTTGTGTTTTGCTTTGTTTTGCTTTGTTTTGTTTTCTTTTGTTTTGAATGTATTTTATTTAGAGAACTGGAGAGAAAAGCATGATGGAAATAAGGCAAAGGATTGAGTGTAAAGCTCTGTAGATCTTGTGAGACCACTGGTAAATAATTTAGCAAAGATTGTTAGCAAGACTCACTCTAAAGGGAAAAATAGGGTCCCACTTTCACCCCTGCTTTTCCACTTTGGATGTTTAATCAGTATTGCAGTCCTTTAAAAACAGCCAAACTCGGTAGGAATTGCCATGGAGAGTCAGACACAAAGTCCTGGCTGCCAAGTGTGAAAGAGAAATATGTGAGAAACTCCATAACGTGGGGTAACCTCTCTTCCCCCAGAAGAGCCCATCCAAGCCCTGGAGACTAGCTAAAACATGAAAGCAAGAGGCTTTGCCCTGCCCAAACCGCTGTTCATGTGAACTCTCCAGCAATGGCTCTTCTCCACAGGAAGAATCTGCAAAGCTTTTGTAATTTGATGGAAACACCTCATTGCCTTTTTCTTTTTTAAAGCATTCCCTTTACCACCTCCCTCCCAGCAGCGCACTAACCTCTCCAATAAAACACAGCTAGAGCCACGACATCTCACGTCATGATGGGGTGAAAATTCCCCACCCCACCCCCACCTCCAACATTAAATTTGCCAGACCAGCTCAGGTTGGAAGCAAATGGAAGCTGCATTTACAAGAAAACTACAATCTACAAGGAGATGCAATGAATATGGACAAAATATCACAGTCTCACAGTGTATCAGAGATTGGAAGGGACCTCAAGAGATCATCAGGTCCAACCCCACCTGCCAGAGCAGGATCATAGGATCATGGAATCATAGAATCATAGAATCAGTCAGGGCTGGAAGGGACCACAAGGATCATATAATTCCAACCCCCCTGCCATGGGCAGGGACACCTCACACTACGTCAGACTGGCCAGAGCCTCATCCAGCCTGGCGTTAAACACCTCCAGGGATGGAGCCCCAACCACCTCCCTGGACAACCCATTCCAGGCTCTCACCACTCTCATGGGGAAGAACTTCTTCCTCACATCCAGTCTGAATCTCCCCACTTCCAGCTCTATTCCATTCCCCCTAGTTCTGTCACTACCTGATAGCCTAAAAAGTCCCTCCCCAACTTTCTTGTAGCCCCCTTCAGATATTGGAAGGCCACAAGAAGGTCACCTCGGAGCCTTCTCTTCTCCAGACTGAACAGCCCCAACTCTCTCAGTCTGTCCTCATAGGAGAGGTGCTCCAGCCCTCTGCTCATCCTTAGGGTAGTCTGCACAGGAATGCATACAGGTGGGTTTGGAAAGAAGACTCCACAACCCTCCTGGGGAGCCTGTCCCAGTGCTCTGTCACCCTCACTGTAAAGAAGTTTCTCCTCATGTTGAGCTGAAATCTTCTATGTTCAAGTTTGAACCTATTGTTCCTCATCTTATCACTGTGAACCACCCAAAAGAGCCTGGCCCCCTCCTCCTAACCCCCACCCCTCAGATATTGATAGACATTGATCAGATCCCTCTCAGCCTTCTCTTCTCCAGACTAAACAGCCCCAGGGCTCTCAGTCTCTCTTCACAGGGGAGATGCTCAAGTCCCCTAAGCATCCTCCTGGCTCTCCCTTGGACTCTAACCAGCAGCTCTCTGTCTCTCTTGAACTGGGGAGCCCAAAACTGGACACAGTATTGCAGGTGTGCTCTCATCAGGGCAGAGTAGAGAGGTAGAAGAACTTCCCTAGCCCTGCTGGACACACCTTTCTTGCTGCACCCCAGGATCCCACTGGCCACCAGAGCACATTGCTGTTCCATGGAGAACTTGCATATACTTGCAGATACAGTATTTACAATATTTACAGGGATGAACATATGAATGAACAGCACAAGGAACCCCCTGGCCAAAGACCAGGGGAAGCTAACAGCTTTTCCCTCTCTGCTCCCCCCTGTACACAAAAGGGACAAGAGAAAGGAGCAGAGAGATATTTTGTTAGCCTTAGCCAAAACAATGCAACCAAGGCCAAGCAGAAGCCTCCCAGCCTGAGGAAGCAAGAGAGAAAGATTAGTTTTGCAGACTAATTCTTATGGTAGATAACTCTCCAGTGGGATTGTTTTGAACTGTCATTATTTTCTTTTCTCCACCCAATAGTGATTTGTCTACACTTCACCACCTTTCTGTTCAAGATCTGTGAAAAAATTTTTAAATTCACAAAATTCACCAGGTTGGAAAAGAGCTTTGAGATCACCAAGTCCAACCTATCACCCAACACCATCTAATCAACCAGACCATGGCACTGAGTGCCTCATCTAGGCTTTTCTTAAACACTTCCAGGGACTGTGACTCCACCCCCTCCCTGGGCAGCCCATTCCCATGGCCAATCTCTCTTTCTGGGAAGAACTTCTTTCCAAGATCAACCCTAAACTTCCCCCTGCACAGCTTGAGACTGTGTCCTCTTGTTCTGGTGCTGCTTGCCTGGGAGAAGAGATCAAACCCCACCTGGCTCCAACCTCCCTTCAGGTAGTTGTAGTCGGCATAGCCTAAAACTACCACATGTGTTTTGGGTGCCTGGCTGGGTGGAGAAGCCTTCCCTAGCCTTGGGTGAGGCTGATGAGAGGAGCCTGGCTCCCTGGGCTCCTCACCAGGAGGCACCTGATGCTTCAGGAAGGGAGCATGGAGCAATTAGTCACAGAGTCACAGAATCAGCCAGATTGGAAAAGATCTCAGAGATCACCAAGTCCAACCTATCACCTAATACCCAACATCTCCTGACAGCTAAACCATGGCTCCAAGTGCCACAGCCAAGCTTTTCTGAACACCTCCAGGGATGGTGACTCCACCACCTTCTTGGGCAGCACATCCCAATGGCCAATTGCTCTTTCTGGGAAGAACTTTCTCCTCACCTCCAGCCTAAACTTTCCCTGCACAGCTTGAGACTGTGTCCCCTTGTTCTGCTGCTGGTTGCCTGGGAGAAGAGACCAACCCCCACCTGGCTACAACCTCCCTTCAGGTAGTTATAGACAGCAATGAGGTCTCCCCTGAGCCTCCTCTTCTCCAGGCTGAACACCCCCAGCTCCTTCAGCCTCTCCTCACAGGGCTGTGCTCCAGACCCCTCCCCAGCCTTGTGCTCCAAACCCCTCCCCAGCCTTCTTGCCCTTCTCTGGACACCTTCCAGTGTCTCAATGTCCTTCTTAAATTGAGGAGCCCAGAACTGGACACAGCACTCAAGGTGTGGTCTAACCAGTGCTGAGCACAGGGCAGAATGAATTCTCTGCTCCTGCTGGCCACACTATTGCTGATCCAGGATGCCATTGGCCTTCTTGGCCACCTGGGCACACTGCTGGCTCATATTCAGCTGCTGCCAACCAGTACCCCCAGGTCCCTCTCAGCCTGCAGAACAGTCTGGCAGGGCTCAAGAATTAGGAACTGCCCAGGCCCCCAGTAAAACCCAGTGCTTTACACGACTTGAGATGCAGTTGGAGGAATCTGGCTAATCTTTTACTCTCCTAGTAAATCATTCATTGAGGCCATCTGTGAAATATGAGAAGAGCAGCTCCAGCCCAAGATTCCCGCTTAGCAAAGCTCTTACTCGCTTGGCCGGAAAGAAGCTTTCCTGATAAAGTTGATAGCTGCTCCAAGCCCTCATGATTTCCAGCAGCAGTAATCCTTCTGGGGAGATTAGAGAAGCAGCCCTTCAAGGGCCTGAAGTATGGCCATGCATTTCAGCAAAGTTCAAGGGGAAAAAAGAAAAATAAAAAATTAATCGTTCCAGAGCACTTGCCAGAGCGTGGCCCAGAAGTGCACCTCTTGCTTTCTTTTCCCTGCAGATAGGTCTGACAAACAGCCCTCAAACCAGCTGGTCACAGCCCCTCTGGGACAGGGGGCATTCATGGGGCTCAAGAAAAGCATCAAGGATGAAATGTGGTGCCTTGATGGTCAAGACTGCCCTGAGGTTTTGCTCAAGGAAGGGCAGGAGCGTTCACTGGCAAGAAATGTTCAGCTCTCACTGCTGAACCCAACCCCCAAACTTCCCTTTTTCAGGAAAGTTTAAGCCTGACTCGAAGGAGTAGGGTGTGAAATCATGTCAGCTGAGGAAGAATAAGTCATCCAAAACACCCCCACCAGCTCTGCACGCCAGGCTGCTTATCTGTGTCCTCCACCCAGCCTTGATTCTGTTTTTTAAGCAGTTAGTCTTTCTCCACCGGTGTTACTGCTAACCTGGAAAGAGAAGAAAGCCCTGAGGAAAATTATTCAAGGGCAAAACAAAAAGAATGTTTTGGTTTTTTTCTTTTTTCCCAGACCAAATGGGCTGAACACCTAACCACAGTGTTCAAGAACATGAGTTATAATCCACCTCCTCCAGGAATTAAGACAATAGAGTTTTGGGGGTTTTGTTTGTTGGGTTGGGGTTTGGATTGCTTTTGTTTTTTTCTTTAATCCTCTAGCTTCTGAACTCTAAGGATCTGCAATTCCCAGGTGGCTCAAGAGCTAGAAGGAACAGAAAGTTTCAAAGTGAAAGATGAGATGTTCTAACTCCTAGAGCCAAATGCTTGAAGGGAAGCAAAGCAAAAAAATCCAAATAGGAGATAAAATAAGAGTGCAGCAGGGCTGAAGGCACAAGCCTAGGGACTTACTGGTGCTGGGCTTTGGAGAAGGCAAAGTTTGCAAATCAGGAGGTTGAGCAGGTCCCACCTTTGAACTCTGTCAAATCCATGTTGTATGAATGGGTTGGACTCCAGAAGGAGATGTTTCCCAATGAGAACAGTCAGACACTGGAATCCTCTCTCAAAGGAAGCTGTGGATTCCCCTCCATTGGGGAGTTTTAAGACTCAGTTTGACAGGGTGCTGGGCCAGCTCATTGCAACTTTAGTGTTACCTAGAAAGGTTGGAGCAGGTGATCCCTGAGATCACTTCCAACCTGGCATTCTGTGGTTCTATAGACATGTAGATAGCATTTGGATGCCTTGCAGAAATACAGCCCCAGAAGGGAAAATCCACTCCCTCCTCCCCTGTGCCTAAGCCAGGCACTGACATGCTTGGGTTTGTGTTGAAGTCTTCCTAAAGTCCTGGTCCAAATTACAGCACTCTCGATGACCAAGTAACATTGGGAAAGTGGTTATGCCTTGGACAAGTGTGTCTGGCAAACAGTAGGAGCTGGAGTTCCTAGAAAGGCAGAGGTCCTCCCTGCTATGTGAACTCTACCCAAGGTTTGGTGTGATAATCCCTCTGTGCTGTGGTCCAGAAGATTTTAACTCTTCCTTCTGTGATCCTTGATTCCAATGTGTGGAATCCTAGATTCCAATGTGTGGAACACATTGAATTTTCTGCCTTCTCCCTAGAAGCTCCTCAGATCTAAGCTAAAACAGCATCTCATTGAGCATTCCACTGGTGCCTTTTCAAAAATAGTTCAAGACAAGTAAAATCAGAAGTTTCTTTATGTTGGTTTTAAAAAGCAAAAGGTTCTTTCCTACGTACTGAGAATATAAGCTGTTCCAGAAAATATTTTACCCTGTGCATTAACTAAGGAGTCAGAGAAAAGCTTCTTCTGCTTCCAGAGAGCTGGAATAAACAGCAGGTCAAGGGAGGGTCTCCTCCCACTCTGCTCTGCCCTGCTGAGGCCACACCTGGAGTGTTGTGTCCAGCTCTGGGCTCCCCAGTTCAAGAGAGACAGGAAAGTACTGGACAGAGTCCAACAGAGGCCATGAAGATGCTGAGGGATTGAAGCATCTCTCTTACAAGGAGAGGATGAGAGCCCTGGGGCTGTTTATCCTGGAGAAGAGCAGTCTGGGAGAGGATCTGATCAATGCTGATCAATAGCTAAAGGCTGGAGGCCAAGAGGATGGGGATGGGCTTTTTTCAGTGGTGCCCAGTGATAGAACAAGGGGCAATGCGCACAAACTGGAGCACAGGAGGATTCACTTGAACTTAAGGAAAAAATTCTCTGCTCTGAGGGTGTTGGAGCCCTGGAGCAGGCTGCTCAGAGAGGTTGTGGAGTCTCCTTCTCTGGAGAGATTCCAAGCCCACCTGGACATGTTGCTATACAACCTGCTCTGGGTGATCCTGCTTTATCAGGGGGGTTGGACTAGATGATCTCCAGAGGTCCCTTCCAACCCCTACCATTCTGTGATTCTGTGAAGTGCCCCTTCCTGTAGTGCTGTTTCTGTTCTTAGTATGTTCTGTACCATGTTCTAGTGGTCATGGAGGAGTTGGGTAGGAGGTTGGACTTGAGGATTTTAGAGATCTTTTCCAGCCTTAATGATGCAATGGTTCTGTGATCTGTGGCAGTCAGGGCAGCCTGCTGTGGTGGTACTAACTGTGGCTGGTACCCTTGCAAGCAGCAGGTCTGGAAGGAGAAGCAGAAGGGAGAGTAATCAGCATCCAACTCCCTGGTTAGGAAGCAAAGTTGAGGAGGAGGAAGATGATGCCTAAAGGGTAACAAAGAAGTGCTCAACTTTAGCAAGACCAAGGACATGCTGGGGTTGTGGCACTGCCTAAGCAGACTTCCAGAGGAGATGTGCCCCAGCATGGCAGAGCTGATACAAGGAGAGGATCTCAGTGTCAGCTGGGCTTTAGGACAGAGAGATCTTTCCATTAGTGAGACAGGACTTGTGCTGCTCAGAAAAAAGCTGCTCTGGCCTCCTGAGCATGACAAGCTTGGTGGATTCTCCACCCTCCAAATCACACAGAGCAGAGACTGCAAGATCATCTGTTACAAATCCTCTTCTCTGGGCAAGAGCAGGAAGCACAAGTTTCACAAGACCCTCGGAAGTGGAGAAGATCATGCAGGCCTTTTCTTTGCAGGCACTGCACCCTTCCTGGAGCCCTTTGTGATCTAAGCTGTTTAGAAAGTAAATGAAATAGAGTGAGCCAGGAAGGCAGTAATGGTTATCTCTCCAAGAAATGCTTCATTTTACCATGGGAATGTTGTGTTTGCCATGACCCCTCCAACAGCTTGCAAGAACAGAGGAAGAATTAACCAGCAGTGAGGATGAGTTCATTCTTGCAGACCTTTGAAGAGCTTCAGCTTGGTTCTTAACAGAAATACCACCCCCCTACATCTCCCCCCCGCCTGCAAAAACCAGACCCTAACACACACCACTTAGCCCCCAGGTGGTAATGTGCAGCTTCTAGCACTCTCCTTTCTCCATCTAACCCAAAGAAGGACTGTAGCTTTCTTTGGAGCTGCAGCTGAGATGGGCAGTGAGTGAAGAGCAGGCAACATTTTGCCAGTGGCAGCTCTGGAGGAGCTGCTTCCAGCAAAGGTGAGAGGAAGGGGAAGCAGGAAGAGGATTCCCAGGCTCAGAACCATTTGTTGCCAGCTCATGGTTAGGATCTGTTCAGCTCCCTGACAGCTGAGATCAACAACTATGGTTTTTCCATCCAGTCTAAGCAAGCCAGCAGTTGGGTTTCATTCAAGTAATTGTTCTAATGGATAATAATGACTTATTATGACTGAAGGGCTTATTAGTAGAATGTTGTACTCAGTTCAATAACCCAAACTCACCATAGATTGTCCCTCTGGTGGGAGCTTCAGCTGTTTGAGAAGGAGCCTCAGGGTTGCGTGATCATCCCTAAAACCTTCTGCCCTAACTTCCAGCTTTGGAGAACAAGTCGTTCATCATATGCTGAATTCAGCTTTGGAGTACCTCCAGTGAAAACAAAAGGAATAACAACAGGAATGGATTAGACCCAATTGCTTTCACATTTCTCCAGCTTGAATTTCCAATTCCAACACTAAAGGAGGATTAAAAACAACAAACCCAATGTGTGGCACAGTGACAAACAGACTTCAAAATGGAAACCTGCCTATGGTGTGACCTCAGGCCCTTGGGAAAGTGCACCCAGGTGAGCTTCTCCAGGCTTACCTATAAACAAAGCCCTGCTGTCATCTGGCACAGGAGCACTATGATAGGACTAGGGGGAATGGAACAAAACTAGAAATGGGTAGATTCAGACTGGCTGTTAGGAAGAAGTTCTTCCCCATGAGGGTGGTGAGACACAGGAGCAGGTTGCCCAGGGAGGTGGTGGAAGCCTCATCCCTGGAGGGTTTTGCAGCCAGGCTGGATGTGGCTGTGAGCAACCTGCTCTAATGTGAGGTGTCCCTGCCCATGGCAGGGGGGTTGGAACTGGATGATCCTTGAGGTCCCTTCCAACCCTGACAATTCTGTAATTCTATGACTCTTTTTGTACAACAGAGCACATGTCTGCTCTGGTTCCTTACAGCTGACCTTACACACCTCTGGAACACCTACTGCTGCCAAGCTGAGGAACAGAGTCATGAGGATTTCATTTCACACCAACATACTGAGCAAGGGTGGGTGCTCTGTGCTGACCCTGCTGTCCAAGGAGAGCTGTGCACAGATCAGGAGAGGCCACAGCCTCACCTCGTCTGCCAGATCATCACCACCTTGGCATCTCTCTGGTTAAACAGATGTGAACCAACAGAGAACAAGTGCAATAAGGACTGAGACAGAGAGCCCCAAGCTCCTCTGCTGGCTCTTGAACCATACTTTCTCTCAGTACTTGCTGCACCACACACTCAATAGCCTTCATGTAAGTTCCTTCTAACACTGACCTGCTGTTTCCTGCTGGGGCTGGTGAGCCATGAGCAGAGAGTCACTTCCTCAGGGCCAGCTCCTCAGTGCATGCTTTCAGTGGCTGCCACTTGAAGTCAGCCTAAGGAAAAATGTTGTTCTTTTTATCACTGGAATTATCCTCAGGGAAGTGATCATGATCCTGTACTTGGCACCAGTGAGGCTACACCTCCAAAACTATGTTTTGGACCTCTCACTCCAAGAAGGACATTGAGCTGCTGGAGCAGGTCCAGAAAAGGGCAATGAAGCTGGTGAAGGGTCTGGAGAGCAGGGCTGGGGAGGAGCAGCTGAGGGAGCTGGGGGTGTTTAGTCTGGAGAAGAGGAGGGTGAGGGGAGACCTTCTCATTTCCTGCAACTCCCTGAAAGGTAGTAGGGGTTGGTCTCTTCTCCTTAGTATCAGGTGATAGAATAACAGGAAACAGCCTGAAATTGTTCCAGGGAAGGTTTAGGTTGGATATTAAGAAAAATGTCTCTGCTGTAAGAGTGGTCAGGGATTGGAACAGGCTGCCCAGGGAGGTGATGGAGTCCCCATCCCTGGAGATGAAACCTGTGGCTGTGGCACTTTGGGACATGGTTAGTGGTGTTTGGTTTACTGTTGGACTGGATGACCTGAGAGGTCTTTTCCAACCTCAAGAGCTGTATGATTTCAGGGTGTTATAAAGGGGCTAACAGAATTATCCAGTGACCACAGAACCAAACTGCAAGTCAGAAGTCCTGGGTCTAGTTCCCAGCTCATATTTAACCAACATCAATCATATGCCCTCTTCGTGCCTCCTCACCCTCAGTTTGAGAGATTTAATAATGACAACAACACTCAGTTAAAGCCATTCCTAAACAAATCAGGAATTCCTGAAACATCACACCAGCACAAAAAGTGAAGGCCAGGTTTGCCCCATGAACTTTTACAAAGCAAATGCACAGCTTCCCTCAGCTGACAGGCTGGGAGCCAAGGAGCTCAGCTCAGCTCAGCTCAGCTGCTATCTAACTCAGAAATCACTGCACATTGTTTGCAAACTTATCAGGAGTGACCTGAATTGTGAATCAGCTTCAGCAAGGCAGCTGGCAGGCTGCTGAGGCATACAATGCCTGCTGAATCTGCACTTCCTGCTGGAGACGTGCAAAGGAGAAGGCAAACTATGAAAGAGCAGAGGAACCGCTCCCGACTCAAGGCAAACCCACGTGCAGCACAGGCACAGACTGGGACAGTGGGGCCAGACCACAACTCCTAGCAACAGCAGCACTGAGGGTGCTCTGCCCTGGCACAGCATGAGCCATGGAGAGAGCTCAGAAGAGCAGGCTCACCCATCCTCACCCACATCCTTGCTAGGCTGGGTTAGCCTGCAGTGCTGGAAGGGCAGCAGCTGGCCCTTCCCAGGCCGAGGCTGTAACCCTGCAGGCAGCTGCCCAGCACACAGCCCAAGGCTGGGGCTTGCTTATTTTTACATGTGGGTTTCCTGTAAATCATCGAATCATAGAATTGTTTGGGTTGGAACAGACCTCTAAGATCATTGTGTACAAGCTTCAACCTACCACCACCATGCCCACTAAATCTTGTCCCAAAGTACCATGTCCACATGTTCCTTGAACACCTCCAGGGACAGTGACTCCACCACCTCCCTGGGCAGCCTGTTCCACAGCCTGACCAAATAATAATCCAATCCATGTCAAAAGCAGCAGCAGACACCAAGACATGTTCTAGCCATCCTTACCCAAGTGCTCACCTAGACATGACACTGGAGCACAGCTGTATGGTCAGACACTTGCTCGATGCAGGCAGATGTTCCCCTTGCACTGCAGGTTGCATAGCTGAAGCTGCTGTCAGTTCTCCAAGATCCAGGTGTGTGTTAGCCCACAAAGAGAAACAGAAAGATGCTTTCTGCATGGGGCCTGGTGGCAACACTGCTCTTCAAGAAAAAGACAAACAAACAAAATCAAGAACAGAACCAAAACCACCTCAGCTTGTGCAGTGTAGTTCACTGAAACCAACTAGAATATGCCTCAATGTGGTTCTGAGAGAGTTCATGAGGCTGGGAAAACAGCTGATTTGATTCACAGGTTGCATCAGGTTGGAAAGGACCCTCAAAGGGCATCTTGTCCAACCCCACTGCAGTCAGCAAGGACATCTCCAACTAGATCAAGGCTGCCCAGGGCCACATTAAGTCTGACCTTGAATGTCTCCAGGGATGGGGCCTCAAGCACATCCTTGGGCAGCCTGTTCCAGTATTTCACCACCCTCATTGTGCAGAACTTCCTCTTGATGTCCAACCTAAATCTACCCTGCTCTAGTTTCAAACCATTGCCCCTCATCCTACCACTACACAAGCTTCTAAACAATCCCTCCTCAGCCTTCCTGTAGGTCCCCTTCAGATATTGAAATGCTGCTCTAAGGTTTCCCTGGAGCCTTCTCTTCCCCAAGCTGAAGAGCCCCAATTCTTTCATCCTGGCTTCATAAGAGAGGTGCTCCAGCCCTCTGATGCTCTTTGTGGCTGTGCAGTCTCTCTGATCAAAGTCTCCTCTAGTATGGGACAGTATTATTCTTATAACCAAAAATCATCTGCCTTTTTTTTTTTTTAATCACTTTTATGGTTCTTAGTCCAGGGAGGTCCAAACCTCCCTCATGGCAGCATGGTGGTGGTTGACAGTTGGACTTGATGACCTTAGAGGTCTTTTCCAAAGCCCCTTCTAGAAAGCTAGGATTTACCCCCAAAGGAAGAGTGAAAAGAAGGAACTGTCATAAGTTCCCAACCCCAGGCACCAAGATAAGCTGGGCAGGGACTGGCCTGAGAGCAGCCCTGTAGAAAAGGCCTTGGGGGTGTCGGTAGATGAGAAGCTCAACATGAGCCAGCAGTGAGCACTTGCAGCCCAGAAAGCCAATCAGAGCCTGGGCTGGAGCAAGAGAAGTGTGGCCAGCAGGGTGAGGGAGGGGATTCTCCCCCTCTGCTCCACTCTGCTGAGACCCCACCTGGAGCTCTGTGTCCAATTCTGGAGCCTCTATTACAAGAAGGATCTGGAGGGGATGAAAGGCGTCCAGAGAAGGGCCATGAGGATGATCAGAAGGCTGGAGATTCTCTGCTGTCAGGACAGACTGAAAGAGTTGGGGCTGTTCAGTCTGGAGAAGAAGAGGCTCCCAGGAGACCTTCTTGTGGCCTTCCCAGGATCTGAAGGGGGCTACAAGAAAGCTGGGGAGGGACCTATTAGGGTATCAGGGAGTGACAGGACTGGGGGGAATGGAGCAAAACTAGAAATGGGGAGGTTCAGATTGGGTGTTAGGAAGAAATTCTTCCCCATGAGGGTGGTGAGACACTGGCACAGGTTGCCCAGGGAGGTGGTGGAAGCCTCATGCCTGGAGGTTTTTGCAGCCAGGCTGGATGTGGCTGTGAGCAACCTGCTGTAGTGTGAGGTGTCCCTGCCCATGGCAGGGGGGTTGGAACCGCATGATCCTTGAGCTCCCTTCCAACCCGAACAGTTCTATGATTCTATGATTCCCAGCGCTGGGAGCTTCAGGGTGAGCAGACGCCAGGCTGTGTGACCACGGAACACATCTCTGCTTTGCAAGCCGCCATACGCCATCCTGTGGTCACCCACACCAGGCGCTCCTCACGCACGGTCCCAAGCACCCAAGGCAGCCAGCAACGCCTTGAGCTTCTGCTTTTTAGGCTGTTCTCATGCTCATCATTCCCCTAGTGAGACCTCACCTGGAATATTGCAACCAGTTTTGGGCTTCCCAGTTCAAGAGGGACAGGGATCTGCTAGAGAGAGTCCAACAGAGAGCTACCAGGATGATGAAGGGACTGGAGCACAGCCTGGTGGGGAGAGGCTGAGAGCCCTGGGGGTGGTTAGTTTGGAGAAGAGAAGTCTGAGAGGGGATTTAAAAAATATCTATAAATATCTGAGAGCTGGGGGTCAGGAGGGAGGGGACAGGGAGAGGCTCTGCTCACTTGCACCCTGGGATAGAACAAGGGGCAATGGATAGAAACTACAACACAGGAGGTTCCACCTCAACACGAGGAGGAACTTCTTCACTGGGAGGGTTCCAGAGCACTGGAGCAGGCTGCCCAGGGAGGATGTGGAGTCTCCTTCTCTGGTGACTTTCAAGCCCCATCTGGATGTGTTCCTGTGTGACCTGTGCTGGATTCTATGGTCCTGCTCTGGCAGGGGGGCTGGACTTGATGATCTTTGAAGGTCCCTTCCAACCCCAAACATCCTGTGATCGTAAGAAGGGCAATGAAGCTGCTGAAGGGTCTAGAGAAAAAGTCTTACAAGGAGGGGTTGAAGGAGCTGGGGTTGTTTAGTCTGGAGAAAAGAAGGCTGAGGGGAGAATTCCTCACTCTATACACCCCCCTGAAAGGAGGTTGGAGCCAGGTGGGGCTTGGTCTCTTCTCCCTAGTAACAAGTGATAGGATGAGAAGAAATGGCTTTAAGGTGCACCAAGGGAGGGTTAGGCTAGAGATTAGGAAAAAAAGTCTTTGGTGCAAGAGTGGTCAGGGACTGGAAGAGGCTGCCCAGGGAGGTGGTGCAGTCCTCATCCCCGGAGGTGTTCAAGAAACCTGTGGCCATGGCACCGTGGGACATGGTTTAATGGCCATGGTGGTGTTGGACTCAATGACCTTAGAGGTCTTTTCCAACCAAAACAATTCTGTGCTTCTGTGATCCTATCCATGCTGCCTCACTGCTGGGTTTTAATACAGGAGGGGGGAGGAAAAAAAAAACATAAGGAAGAAAGTGACCAGCAGCAGCCCTACCAGTGCTCAAGAGGCAAATGTTTCCTATTACAGTGGCAGTCCTTCCAGGCTCTTTGATGTCTTGTCTCCCACACAAAGCTGTTTCTTTCCCAGTCTGTTCTTGCAGACAAACAAGATGTGAAGTGTGCTGTACGGAGCACATCCTCAGCCCTTTATTCAAAGCACGTTTGTCGCAGCTCGCTGTACTTTGTTCTCTGTATCATTTTTCAACCCAATACTCCTACATCACAGGCAGAGAGGCATTTTTCTTCTAGCTCCCTCTTTCACATTTATTTTTCTTCCAAATTCTTGGAGGGTCTGGTCATAAACAGAGAAATGTTGACACTCAACTAGGGTTGAGACTGAGCTGCTAAGTTCATACAAATTAGTTACATCTTTCCATCAGTGTAGGTAGGGGCTTGTAGAGCAAAGGGTTTGCTTTTTGACAGCCTGACTCAACATTTAGACTCTGGGATAGTTAACTTGAGTTACAATCTTTATTCTATTTTGGCCTATAGGGTTGATAGATAAATAGATAGATAGATAGACAGATAGATCTCACCTGCTTCCTACCTGCATATTACAGAGCCCAATTTTTTTTTCTACTGAACAAAAGAAGTTGCCCATGCACTGCATTAATAAACCCTTCCAGTCCTCATGGCAAATCTGAATTGCAAATTATTTGGGGCAAGGAAAATAAAATTTAAAAAGAAAAAAAAATCTTTTTGTTCTAGCACAATAGGGTTTTCATAATCTGCTTTATAAACTCCCTCAGTACAAATAATAGCTGTGTTTCTGCCAACTTACTGAACTCTGGGGAAAGTTCAGAACTGGTGGGGACTGCAGCAGGATGCAGGAAGGTTTTCGGGTTTTTTTTAGATGATGAAAGGGTTAAACCAGTCAGCTTCTGAAAAAAAAATAAAACAAATTCATGTTGCTGACTCCAAGATTCATTTGACTCAGGAATTACTTCTGCACAAACTACATCCCAATGCCTTGCAGAAGTAAATGACAGTGGAGAATTCTTCCAAAAAATGAAAAAAATATTATCTGGGGGGAAAAAAAATATATTGCAAAATAATCCAAAATCCCAAACTCTGTTATACCCTAAAATAAGACATACACAAAAATCCACCAGGAATTTTACCATAGCTCTTTAGTAAGTTGGTCAACTGGCAGTAATTAACAACAAATGATTGTGATTGTATCAAAGGTTAAAATCTCATAGCCCTCAGAAACAAACTAAGGGAAACTAAAGGTGTTGGAGTTATTCTGCAGTGTCAGATGATGCTTTTCAGGCAGAAATAAATTACTGGACAGCCTGCTGCCACCAGTAGGTCTTCAGACCAGTTGTGTGTGACACACCAGAAGTGTGACCCAAAGGACAAGGGAGGTGATTATACCCTCTCTACTCTGCTCTCAAGACCTGACCTGGAGTACTTCATCCACTTCTGGTGCCCACAGAATAAGAGAGACATGGAGCTGCTGGAGTGGGTCCAGAGGAGGCCATGAAGATGATCAGAGGACTGGAGAACCTCCCCTATGGGGACAGGATGAGAGAGTTGGGGCTGTTCAGCCTGGAGAAGGGAAGGCTCCAGGGAGACCTTAGAGCTGCCTTCCAGAACCAGAAAGGGGCTGGGGAGGGATTTTGGCAAGGGCTGGGAGTGACAGCATGAGGAACAATGGCCTTGAGCTGGAAGAGAGGAGAGTGAGACTGGAGATGAGGAAGAAATTCTTTAGAGTGAAGGTGGTGAGACACTGGCACAGGTTTCCCAGGGAGGTTGTGGCTGTCCCCTCCCTGGAGGTGTTCAAGGCCAGGTTGGATGAGACCTTGAGCAACCTGGGCTAGTGGGAGGTGTCCCTGCCCGTGGCAGGGGGTTTGCAGTAGATGGTCTTCAAGGGCTCTTCCAACCTAAACCATTCTACAAAATCCATGAACCACAGGACACTACTGCAATCTGGGACTCACAGATGATGCTCTGTTTGACAGGAACAAAACTGGTGGTCTTTCAGTAGTAAGCTCTTCCTTTACAGTAAGGAGGTGTTTGGGGAAGAAAACATTGAATTCTGTTGTTACTAATCACAGTCCCTCCCTGGAGGTGTTCAAGGCCAGGCTGGATGGGGCATTGAGCAGCCTGGTCTAGAGGAAAACCATGGCAGGGGAGTTGGAACTAGATGATCTTTAAGGCCCCTTCCGCCCCAAACCATTCTGTGATTCTGTGATCTGCATTTAAACAAGGAAAAAAAAATAAAGAGCCTGGTGTCAAAGCAGCCGAAAAGGTTCACTAAAAATAGGTTATTTCTTTGTCCTGTTTTTTTCAGGTCTTACTTCTTCTAAGACACCTCAGGTTGTTGGTGGGGTTTTTTTGTGCTCACCAATGCTAACCTGCATTCTTTATGAACAGCAAGAACCTGCTTACTTTGCATTTCCCAACCTTATAATGCAAGGAGAACATAATGAATTGCTCCAGGTTTACAAATGTTGTTGGCTCTGGCACGTTGATCAGAGGCAAAACTCAAACCCAAGGCCCAACAGGCCCTGTATCAAAAGGCTTTGAGATCTAAAAGCAACTAATAAAAAGCAGCTTTAATGCAAAATGGTTTGGATTGAAACAAGAGAGCTCCATTAAGTGCCCAGCACACTAATAAAAGAGATAGCCCTGAGGTACACGGAGAGTTGGGAGTGGAAGTCGTGTGCATTGTCTCTATGGGAATGGCAGCACCAAGCCTGCAGCAACCACCAGAACCTGCTCACATTGTGTCTCTTCATCCACAGCAGGAAGCAAACCCAGCCTATTGTGCTTAAACCAGCTCTGTAGCCTGCTTACTCCCTTAGAAAACAGACTTGCCCCCCCAAAAAACCCCACATCTACTTTTGATTGTAGCCTGATGACAATGTCCTAGCCCTGAAGTAGATAACCAGCCCTTAAGGAAAGCCAGCCACCAGCTCCCTGCCTTCCCCAAAGACACCCAACACTGAGACAACTGCTACCCTTCATTTCAAGTTGCAAGCACAGCTCAACTCTCTGGATGTGGATTGAGCAAAACAGTCCCAGGCCTGCCAACAAGGAGTGTTTTCCTCTAACCTGAACAGTGCAGACCCTCAGGAAAGTGCCAGTTGCTTGGAAACCACATTTTGCATTCAAAAGTTAGTTGGATAAGGTTAGGTGCACATTCTGCACTAAAATTCTGCAGTTTAATGCCAAAGGACCTTCTCACTGGGTCATCTGCTACCTCTACTGAGCCATTTTCCATCAGCCACTGAATTTCCTAAGGATTATTCAACAGATCTCAAGAGGCACTGAAATATCCAAGGGTAGGCAAAGTTCCTTTCCACTTACTATGGACAGTTGCCACTTACATAACAGCCTTGGAGTACAAGAGGCACTCTGTGGAGCTACAAAAAAAAGATAAAAAATAAAAACATCCAATGAAACAGTCCTATGACTTCATGAAATATTTCAACTTGTACCCATGCAAAGCATTTTTATTATGGAGTTAGCAGGAACACGACACAAAATCATGGAGCCTTCCTTTTTTTTTTTTTTTTTTGCCCCCTCCCTGGAGGTGCTCAAGGCCAGGTTGGATGAGGCTTTGAGCAACCTGGGCTAGTGGGAGGTGTCCCTGCCCATGGCAAGGGGGAGGCTGGAACTGGATGACCTTTAAGGTCTCTTCCAACCTAAACCATTCTATGATGATAATTACACACAGATGAAATCCCTCCAGGAAAAACAAGCTCTCCACTTTTGTCACCACACAATATATAAGCAGGGTCTACAGAGAAGAATGCATTTGCAAAACTTAATTTCCAAGACTATTCCCACTGTGCTTGTGTACCAGAATATGAGAGTCCCAAATCCACCCAAGCCTGCTCAAGTTAACCTCTGCATGCAGCCCCCAACTTGGCTCTGCCTAGGGACAAGCTGAAGCCTTCCCTTTAGGAATGTTTTCCAGCATTTTGAGTTATTGAGAACTCTATTTTTATCATGACTTTCAATAAACCCCCCCATATCAGTGTTTATTTTATACAGTATAGCTTTTCCTTGTGCAGCTCAAGAATGACTTTTCCAATAAAGTCTGCAGGCCTCAGATTTACATCCTCACCCACTGACAGTTTAATTACTTCCAATGTAGGAGAAAGTATTTAATCACACACAGTCAGGAGAAAAAAAAAAAAAAAACCACAACAAATCCAGCCCCTTCAATACAGCCTTTTTGGGCCCATGATCCCCAATTTGAAATTCAATGAAGGTGAATGAAACATGCATACTGTGATCCATTTCCTGATTCAGAACACTTGAGATTATCAAAACACACAGAGTTCCACAGCTGACACACACATTTTTCTAAACCATTGGTTAAAAAAAAAATAGAAAAAAAGAAAAATCCTTACAGCATTTGAATCTCAATGAAATGAGGATTCAGCCTGCTTCAGACATGATCTAAAGGCAGAACAGGTCAGGGAGCTGTACAGAGGCATCACAAAGCTGTACTAATTAACATCTTTAAAATAGCCCATCTGAAATGCTGCCTGAATTACCCTGGGATTTGCTGATATTTTAGTTTTTCTTCTCAACAGTTACAAAGTTAAAGGTAAGTCACCACTAGTGACTCTCAGCAAAAGACAGGCATTGGTTCCTGGTTTAAAAAAAAAAGAAGTTTGGGGGGGGAAGACAGGAATTCTCACACACTCATCATGGCAACTCAACAGAACTAAGTTTGGTGAAGCCATAAAAAGCAGTTGTTAAAGTGTGTCAATAGATATAGAATCATAGAATAGTAGGGGGAGGAAGGGACTTCTAGAGATCAGAGTCCAACTCCCCCTGCCAAAGCAGGATCAGCTAGGGCAGGGCACACAGGAACACATGCAGGTGAGTTTTGAGTGTCTGCAGAGGAAACTCCACAGCCTCTCTGGGCAGTCTGCTCCAGGGCTCCAGCACCCTGACAGTGAAGTTTTTCTTCATGCTAAGGTGGAAGCTCCTGGGTTTGTGTCCATTAGCACCACAGGGCAGCAGCTGGAAAGCCTGCCCCCTTCTTCTTGACGCCCACCCTTCAGATATTTATGGACATTGATCAGACCTCCACTCAACCTTCTCTTCTCCAAACCAACCCCAGGTCTCTCAGCCTTTCCTCAGAAGATGCTCCTGTCAGCTGACTACCAGCACCAGCTGGTCCTCTTCCCAAAACTGGCATCCAATTCATTGCAGATGAGACAGTTCACAAATCCAGACATGCAGCTTCTAGTCACGAGTTAGCTGCAGTATCCTTTACACTGCAATAAACACTGACTCGGGAAGCAGCAGCAACTCACAGGCAGTTAAGTGCAAGGGTCAGCTACCAGCACTAGACAACTTGAGCTTGAAAATGAACAAGTGAGGTTGCAGCTGTGTGTGAGACAGCACAGGGTCCTGGAAGGGACCTGTACCATCACACACCATTCATCCTGGAACTCCCTCTGTGTGTTACCTGTGCATTTATAAACAAAGAGCAATGTGTTCAGGAGTGAAGAACAGCCAGAGCACTACAAACCCAATAAAATGCTGTAACAAGAGTGAATATTTGTGTTTGCTTTATGAAGCTTACATTCTAATGTTTACAAAGGCCAGCACTTCATAGATACTAGACTCTCTACTAACAAACAAATCTGGAATACATCAGTTGTACAGGTAAGTCAGCCAGAAAGAAGCAAGAGCTATGTTCTTCTCAGTTTTAAGGAAGCATGCAATAGGTTTCCTTCCCCCTTCTGCCACCCCTTGATCAGATTTCTAAATCACAGTACCAATAAAAAGCACAGGATCAGGAAAGTGGGGCACAGGCAACAGGTGGAATTTGATCACAGAATGCTGTTTATCAGTATTTTGTAAAGGTCAAAGCAGCCTTCTTTTGGCAGCAGGAAGGTAGGGAAGATACAAGCATGACTGAGAAAAAAGATAACTAAAGCCATTTAAGACATCAGAAATTCAATAGGACTGTGCATATAGAAACAGAATTAACATTCAACAGAACTGGAGAGCTCATTTAAAAATGGCACCCGTGGACAAGAGTTTACAATATGCACATTTATTTGAGGTGGGGGGAAACTAAAGCTCCACAGGTGAAAACAGTAATACAAAGAGTAGTGCCACTGTTGGACCATTATGGTACTTCTTACAATTCAATGGAAACACTCTTAAAAATAATCTGCTATGTACACATCTTCTGGAAACTCCACAGCTTCTTCAGAATAGGAAAAAAAACAAAACCAAACCAAAACTAACAAACCAAAGCCTACAGTCCTCCCCCTCCCCTTTTTAGCCAGAGTATTGCCAGATGTTGTGCTCACTTCTACAAGCACGTTAATCTTCCTTTAAACTCAGTGCTATTTTCTTTCAGAAAGATCAGAAGTTGTACTTTTTTTTTCTTTCTAGGTAAACAAAAGCATTTATGTTACAAAATATTAAAATTAAAAAAAAAAAGTAGAAGCTTATGATTCTGGCAGACAAAATGTTGTGTATTAAATACAAACACCAGCCAGCAATTACTGAACATTCAGGAAAAAGAAAACAAACAAACAAAAAAACCCCCCAAAAAAACCAACCAACCAAAAAAAAAACCCAACTTAATTCAATCATAAAAAAATACTATAATTCCTCACCACAGACTTTTTACATAGTTATAAATAATAAATAGCATAACACAGTAGATTACAAACTGATTTATTTTGCCCCGTTCAAAGACTTTAAAAAGGAAAAGTTCTCTCTCTTGTCTGACCCAAGGTACTGAGACTCCTCGTAGCTCAAACACACCTCCTGAGCCAAACCACTTGCAGAGCTGGTGTCCAGATCGAGAACTTTGAAGTCTCTCCTCAAAAATCCCAGTGTTCTGTTTGCCCTGCTGCTGGTGACCAGCAAAGGTACAAATGCTGTGCAGGGCAGCTGCAAAGGCTGCTGCCTGGCAGCAGAGCTGGGCCTGCCCGCAGCACCTCGTCACAGAGCACACACACACACACCCCCTTGGAAAGGAACACTAAGGGAAGCAGCATCAACAACAGACTGGTAAGCACTCTATAAACAAGCTGTACACAAAAGGACTTTTCCCACCCACCCCCCTCTGGTTTACATTCCATAATTTTGCTAACAATGTCCCCTAAGGCACAAAAATACCTATGACCTCAATGCCACAGGAGACATCGATGGTGCCATACATGGTTCTCCTACACAGTAGTTTAAATAACTTAAGTTATCTGCACTGTATGTCTTGGATTGAGGTGTGGATTGATTTCCCTGTCCCCCCCCACCCCTTGGTCAAATCTTAACTCAACATTGACCTTATTTCATATACAATCTGTAGGGTAAAGGATCTGGGGAGAGAACTATGCAGCTCTGTGAGTCACGTTCATAGATGATTGGTATTTCTTCAATGATGGCCAAAATGCCAGTCATTAGTTAGTTTGGTTTGGTTGGTTGGGGTGTTTTTAATGTAATAGAGTGAGATTCCCATACCCACTGTGGTCTTCTGTAATAAAAATGACTAGCAGCACTAAGGAAAAAAAAAAAAAAAGTCTTTTTTTTTTCCTCTTTTTTTTCTCCCTTCCATAAGAGAATTTGAGGCTGGTGACTGAAAACTAAAACAAAACAAACAGAAACAAAACCAAGAACAAACCAAAAACCCCCAAAACCAAACTAACAAACAAACAAAAAAAACCCCAAGGAGAATAGTTTTTACTCAATGGTAGAAGTGCCAGAGAATAAATTAGTATTTTTAAATCTTTCTGAACCAAATTATTTCCCTAGACATAGTGACCATGATAACAATAGAAGTATTTTCCTAAGAATTGCAACACTAATAGGTAGGTACCTATTCCTGGAATCAAAAAGTGGATGCAAGTTCCTGGAAGCAAACAAAAGTTAGTATCATCTGAGCAGACATCTCGTTGAAAAACGAAACAAAGTCAATTTGCAAAAACCAGACATTAATATATGGTCTACAATGTCCATTAAATGGATAAATTGATCACTGGAAAGTCACCAAGGATTACAGTTAGAGTAGCTCTTCCTTTTTTACTAATCTAACGGTTCAAGGATCAGAGTTCGTTTCTCTGTACAAGTGTACAGGGAGGGAACAGCACAACCAGACACCGACTCAGAACTTAAGTCACTTAGGTGAGAGATCATCCATCAAAATGAAGGAAGAGCATGAGTTTGAGCATGCTACTGGAGACTCTGTGGTTATGCTGCCTTTAGTCAGTGAGTCAGAGGAAGAGCCAACACTGCTGCTGCTCCCATCCAGGATATCTGAAGACAGGCTGGGGGAAAAGGAAAAGGTTGTTTAGTAACATGGGCATGATGACTTTGATCAAAGCTAAGGTGCTCTCATTTCGGAGAGAAGGTGTAGGAGACATATACTACCACTCAGTCTTTACTGCAAGACTGGCAGCCCTGAAGACTCCTTGTTTTCTGTAGCATGTTATATACAGATTCATGCTCCTTACGGGAAGGAGGAGCAGAATGTTTGGGTTTTTTTAACATGCAGAACAAACTACAACTCTGATTCTCATCAGTCACAGAAAGAGGTGACAACTAATGAGAACAAAACCTTAAGATTACAGGAAAGGAACAGTAAGAAGCTAATCAGCAATGCAGCCAAGGTGTCATTATTTAGCCAGCATGTTCTTTCAAAGCAAGATTTTGAAACCCATTTTTTGCTTGTAAAGGAATTCCTGTGTTTGGATTTTCAAGTCTTGACACAAGATACCTGCAGGCATATAAATTAATCCTTTTGCAACTTAGTTGGAATTAACATGGGAAAGAAAAACAAAAAATATTATTGCTAGGCAGTTTCAAGCTTGTAGGTAAGCTTAAATTATAGTAACGCTGAGCTATTTTAGAACACTTCGGATGTGGCTTGTGACAGAGACAATAACTCAGCTTTTTATGAACCTAACAATCACAGATGTATCAACATAAACTATGTAACCTGAACACATGTTCACAGTGTTCAGGTAAGTTATGGCCACTGCCCATAACATACTTCTTAGAGAAGTAACTTTCCTTCTGAACCAAAAGGGATTTGTAAAAATTATATTCAGGGCAGAAGTTTTTTGATACACAAAATCTAGGCTAGAGTCTGCTGAGGAGGAATTGATCCTCTGTCACACTGCAATACCACAGGCATAGTTCCCAGTAATATGCATGCACAAACTGCATACAAAATATTTCCTTTTTTTCTAGGAAAAGAAGAGAAAAAAAGGGGAAAAAAAGTAGAAAGAGAAAGTTTGTGATAAATGCACATTCCCTGATTCAGCATTTCAGGATATGTGAAATATTTTACCATGAACTGAGATCTGTCAGATGTGTAACATCTGGAGAAAGCATGTTGGTTGTCCCTTGAAAAAGTCTCTTTGGCTGACTTTCAGTTTCCATTTCACCTAAAGAAAATAGTGCAAATAATCAAACTCACTTGAGTCTCTGGAATGCCCATTTAAGATTTGTCTACTGCAAGAGACAGGTTTGTCCCACAACAGAGCAAGGTTGCATCTGTAACACAAATCCCCTAACTCAGCCAACCGAGCACTTGGGTAAAACATTAATTTGATGCTAGCTGTTGTTTAACCAATCACTCCATCTTTAATTTAACCACTGCCGCAGCAGTACCTGAGAGGCTATAATGATCTCCAAGACATAAAACTAAGGCACTTGCTACTTGGGACTATAATCAGACAAAATATTCTAAAGCAAACTAATTAAGTGACTTAATTTTAAGGAAGCAGTTGAGATGACGCAACTGATAGAAGCCAAAATACAGAGATTAAAATTCCTAGTGATGTGAAAATGGGAATATCAGCTTAGTTCAGTCTCACCCTGCTGCAGACTACAAATTCTGATGCATATGTACACTTTTACAGAGAAGCTGAACAGAAAATATTTGGCATGTGTACGCACTTCCACTTACTTGCCACAGATCAGACTCTTTCTACCTGCAATTATCTACTGGTATTAAAAGATTAAAACATGAATTCACATCATGTTTACTATAACCTGCCTTGAGAATGAGATAGCTCATTAATAGCTGCTGCCCAATAGGCACATTTGGAAGTATCATCAACTTGCCAATAACCCTCTCAGCTACAGGGTGTTTTGATTTTTTGTTTGGCATCAAAACCATGGGAAATGGAAATAAATTTTCTGGCTTTTTACCTACACTTCACAGCAGTTTCACAAGCTGACAGAGGTTGAGCATCATAGCATAAACCCAGTGGGTGTTATGCGTGAGAGTTACACTAGCACTCATTTTAGAGAAGACTGATAACCCCTTCAAAATCTCCTACCTCCTCTAGCCCATGGGGATACATTACCCTCTTTGAAGGGAAGGAATAACAGCCTCTATCAAGTAGAATGGGCAAAACCCATTTATAAACCACTCAGACTTCCACAACAATGTGGAAAAACCCAAACTCCCAACTTAGGGAATTCTTTTCCCCACTTGAAACTCCACAAAGCCACATCTGCACTGCTACACCACATTGTCTACCAGCATTCATCCCTTATAGCAGTGAAATGCTCCTCAATACACTGTTTTCTTCCTCCCTCATGGTGTCAACCTGCTACCATGTCATGCCTGTAGAATGTAAACCATAAATCTACTGCTAGAATTCAGGAAACAACAGGATCAGGTATTCAGAAAAATTAATTAGGTTCATTTAAATGGATTTTGAAATTATTTTTTTAATTTAAATTTTAAAATTTAAGTCAGTTCCTTGGTATTTTGAGTTAAAAAAGGAAAACTCCAGTTTGTAAAAGATGCTCCACATGGATATGGCGAGCAAAGCCTGCCCTTTGCCTGCACTGTTTTTAAAACAATCTATGCAAAGTCTATTGTAAAATGCCTAGAGTAAAACAATGCAGTATAAATATGTTCTCTACTGATCACTGAGCTTGATAAACTTTTGTTCCACTTTTAATACCCCTAAGATCCATCGAGAGTAACATCCAAGATGGAATTGGCATCTATGAGAACATTTGTCTCTCTCCTCTGTTAATTACATTAATTAATAAATTCTTTGTCTGACAGGACACAGTGCTGAACAAAAAAACCCCAATAAACAGTAACTTTTCTCAAAGGCTAAATATAAGTCTTGTCAAATAAATGGATATGCCTCTGGTGCAGTTAAGAATGCTCAAGTTAAAAAAGAAACTGCAGAAAGGACAAGCATAGCTAGAGGCATACTTGTAAATACCTCAGTCTTACAGCTCTGCTAGGGAGATCTGTTCTGGGATATCATTTGAATACCCTCAACATGTAATACTTCCAGGAAAGAGTGCACTTTTCCTACTTTCAGGAGGAAAGGGCACTGATCTATGCCATTTCTCTAAACACTCACCTTCTGAACTTTCAGAGTAAAAACAAACATTCAGGACTAAGTTTAGAAGATACTGCACGATAAGCAACATTCCTAGGATTATCTGAAGGGTGTGCACTGTACAGTGGTGCTCTCAGGAATGTCAGGGCTTAGGAATATTCATAACATTTAATTTGACGTGTAATAAAGTTTGTCTCTTTCAAGTAGTAGCTGCTTTTAAAGTCCTTCATTCTTGTGTTTCAGACTAGCTACTCGACACTGTATTTTTCAGGTACGACTGGCAAATTCCACTGTGAATACAAGAAAGAGTTCCAGAACAAGCAAAAGAGAGAAAAGTATTCAGCTGCTAAACTAAATCTGTGTTAAAGCATCTGCTAATGCAAATACACATACCTTTTCTTTTAATGGGGCCAAGAACACTGGGCCTGATACAGTTGATTGGACTTTGACTCCTCCTGCTAGAGAGAGAACACTGATACTCAGCCAGGCCTGTAAAGGTTCCAAGTCTGACCACCACCATACCTAGCATCAAATCAACACAACCACAGCATCTGAAACATTCATTACAACTACTCCCACACAGATGGCATGCTTAGGGAATCTAACTCCACAGAGAACAAAGTGCTGCCTAGTAGAGCAGATTATCTGCCACATAAAGTTGGAATATGTTTTTGAGGATTTTCTTCTTCCTTCGCTGCATCACATCCTCATTTCTAAATTGTGTGTAACATTTGCATTGACTTAACATGCTAACAAAACTATTCAGGCTCATTTGAGCTACCTAGGGAATTTCCCCACCAGTTACCAAGTCTAGTTCAGAACTGACACAAGCACCCATATGAAGCTTCTGAAGTAAAGGCTGAACTTGCAGAGCATTTATGTGGCAATACTTTATCTGTTGTAAAACTAAAGTGTCCTTTAATGCCTTAAACATCAGCTCCAATTGATCTTTGTGCTACCCTGGAATTTAAGCCAATGTATATCTGTCACTTCCAGATGTTACTTACTTGGAGAACCGCCTTGTTGGACTGGGAATAGGACTTGGAGGTAATCCATTACTGCTCACAAACATTTGCAATGATGGTGAAAAACATTGCTGCAGAGAAAAAGTGACATTAACATGCTTCAGAAGTTCCTTTTAATACACGGATGTATCACCTCCCTCACCAAAAAGGACATCCTCTGTTAAAAAAAAAAACACTACTAATAAAGTAAGGCAGAGATGATCAAATGCAATCTTAGAAGCATTAAAACTTGCAAAAATAAACTGGCTAATGCACTACTGCTCAGATAAACTTACAGTTCAAACTCATAAGCAACCTGAAAGTGAAATAGACTATTTTCTCAGTATGACAGTTGGTTTTGTTTCTCCTGTTACATTCAGAAGCAGCAGTACAGCACTCAGGATTTATGAAACAAACAAGTTCAGTTTACTCAAAATATACCTGACCTGAAAATTTTACACAATATTCCAGAACAGAAGAGAATTTAACTCTTTGGTTTTGCAGCTAACCTGAGCATAGCCTGTGAACGTCCATCACTAAGCACAAAAACGTTTCTTTCAAGTTATATACTACTCCTTTACCAATTCCAAAGGTATTTGACCAGCTGACAGAATCAGTGTTATACCAGGAACACATTTACCCATTGCTCTGTGCACCAGTACTGGCAGAAGAATGTAGTAAAACAGTAGCAGCACAAACTCAGAACCACCAGAGGGTGAGAACAAGGTCAAGCAGCCCTTTGAACAGAGTTGCCAGTTTCTCTGTGCTGCATTTCAGGTTTCCAATCCCCGCTGAACATAGTTTATCTAAGATCCACCTCTTCCCTTTCTCCAGCAACTGCAAGTGGAAGTTCAGCAGACTCAAGTCCTTCTTCACAGTGATTTGTTTTCCTTGCCACAACTGATGGACAAAATTTTCATCCTCCTCATCACATGGATTTGCAGCTTCTGGTCTTTGCCTACGCTTTTACTCTCATATATATGATACGCTCCATTTTAGTGCTTCTACACCAGCATCCCCCCCACCTATGCAGCTGAAGATCATGTCCAATCTCTGCTTACTCTAATGACCTCTTCCAGCTTCCCCAGAACTGGAACTCTAACCCATCCAAACACTGCACAAATAGCAGCAACAGGAAGCATTCAACATGACAGAACTGGCACACTGCTTACAGTCTGCAGGCTCTAAGATGGGAAGAATCTGATTATTAGAAACCAATAAAATGCACTGTTGGGTTGGGGATTTTTTTGTTAGTGGTTGGTCATGTTTTTTGTTTTTTTGTTTTGTTTTTTTTTTAACTATCAAGCTATTTGTGAAGTTACTGAGGTCTTCACAGTTCACCTTGGTTTAAAGTCTGAAATGTTCAGAGAATCACAGAATTGTCAGGGTTGGAAGGGACCTCGAGGATCATCTAGTTCCAACCCCCCTGACATGGGCAAGGATACCTCACACTACACCAGGCTGCTCAGTGCCCCATCCAACCTGGCCTTAAAAACTTCCAGGGATGGAGCTCCTACCACCTCCCTGGGCAACCTGTTCCAGTGTCTCACCACCCCCATGGTGAAGAACTTTTTCCTGTTCTCTCAGCTTGGTATTTCACTTATCCTACCTTTCCTATTCCTCTTGTAGGTGAAGGTGCAGGTGAAACTGGAATGAAGTCTATTCTCTTAGGGGAGGAAGATTTCTCAGACTTGTCCAAGTCATTGTCGCTCTGCAAATACAAGGTTTCAGACTTAACACTGACGTAAGACATCACCTCAGAACCCAAGGCACAACCTTCTAATGGAAAGTCATTGGGTCAAATGCACACAATGGCTAAAAACCAATGAACTTAAGTCCTTCTGAAATTATTCTCACAGTTAATTCCTCTCTTTCCCTTAAATTCGTCAGTTGAGTGTAAAAGTAGAATTAAATAGGAAACATCTATAAAGAGATTACCAGGCTCAAGCTTTCCTCCCATGACTGGCTTATCTGCATTGCTGTTTGCACTTCCCTAGAACACAAAAAATCCCATCAGTAGCTACAAAGAGGATAGCTCTGGCTACTTTATCATCTTGTTTCAATAACACTCACCTTTCATGTGCCGTTTCTCTGTTCATTAAGTCCACTCCTTCCTCCTGTAGAAGATAAATGTCATCAGTTTTCCTACAATACCAGCTTCATCACAGGTACTTGGAGTAACACTTGTGATTAAGTCACTGTCATTAGCATTGTACGGCGGATTGAAATTCCCCTTCCAACACTAGCTTCACCAGACTAGCTGAACAGAAAGATCAAACATGAACAGAAAGACCAAAATGAAACCAGCCCAGCCCACTGCTTCTCTTGAATGAAACGACACTCCAAAAAGGAAAGGTAGTTTAAACATGACAGCAATTAGCCTTGCAAGGACACTTCCTTGTTGAAATGAAGTCTTTAAAAAGATTCCATTTCCTTTAGTACTTGAAAAACTCAATAGGAAAGAAACCCCCATTACGCAGGTTTTAAAATGCTGTGTAAGTTTCATTCTGTCACCAAACGCACAGATGGAAACTACACTTACCCTTCGGATCTGATGAAGTCGGCTACTCGGAATACGAATAGGAGACGATGACAGCAACTGGAAACAAAAGTGACAGCCACAAGAATTAAATCACAAATCAACAGCTTGCCTGCATCTCATTTGCCATCACCTACATTCTTAGTGAATGAAAAGCTGCACGACTATGTGTGGATGACTCAAACAACACTGCAAAAAGAAAGCATTCTACTTCAAGAGGAAAGAGTCCTTTTGCCACTGACAAATTCGTTCTGCCACTCAGCAAATGGCATGGATCTCAGATACTTGGAAGCAGATACTGCTTAGCTTCTCAAATACTTCACACATAGACAACTGTGAGGCATAGAAACCTCACACAGACATAAATGAAGCTATGAACATACCAACATCATACAACTCCCTGCTGTGCAGAGCAAGATAAACTCCTGTACTAACTTACTCAACCAGCTGGCTATTAAGGAGAAAGGTCAATGTTTCCACTCAGTCTTGAACAACAATCCCTAAAACTTTATTTTTGCTGTTTTTTTTTTTCAATTGCACACAATTCTATGCATCTAATTCCTCTGGAACGTTGGCTACCATCCCATAAATACCAGCCAACAGTTCCCACATAGGATACCTCTGTCTACTGTAACCCCTACTGATTTGAACTGCAAAATTTGGGATTCTTATTGTTAAATCTTGTAACAGAAAATTTTGAACTAAAGTTTCACCTCATTTTTTTGTAACAGAAGACTTGGGGTGCATTAAGAAGCATACGGCCAGAGGGCTGAGGGAAAGTCTCCTCCCTATCTACTCTGTCCCAGTGAGGCAACATCTGGAGTACTGTTTCCAGTTGCGGGTTTCCCAATTCAAGAGAGACAGGGAACTACTGGAGAGAGGCCAATGGAGGCTTATAAAGTTGCTGAAGGCACTGGAGCATCTTTCTTACAATGAAAGGCTGAGAGAATTGGGGCAGAATATCAGCCAACAAATTATTTTCTGCGTTCAGTCTTTGCAAAAAAAAAAAGAGCGAAAAGTCAAACAAGTTAGCAAGGACTCGTGACAATCTCCCCTATTTTTACAACAATTAAAATACCTTTTCCTTACTTTAAATAGTGACAGAACTTTTCCCTTCCAATCCATGGCCAAATTAACTTCGAGGTTGTACTTAATATGTGAATCACACCCAGCTTCAGCTACTCGTGCCTTCAAGAGGACATTATTTCACTGTAGGTTGCAGTTACAGATGAAAAACATGCATATTCTGCAGTCTGGAAGTCTGCTAGGATGATTAGTGCAAATAGAAATCAAGTTTAACTTCATTTCTCCAGCCCAATTATTTCTTGTTAGGTGTAAACAAAACATGCTTGAGATTCCTTACCATACTGTGCCGGCTCATAACTGTTGTACTGTTCCTGCGAGTTCGCAACACATAAGGCTGAAAAACCTGTGAGTTGTCACTGGAGGGAGAAAGAAAAAGTTTTCTTAACAACTTTCTCAGACGTGCTTTAATCAAAATTACACAGGGCTGCCATACGTGCTCTAGCCTCCTGCGCTCTGCTAACAACCATTTTATTTCACTGCAAGCACTACTTCCCTGCAGGAGCCCAGCAAGGAATTTCCTCCTGTCCACCTACAGAGATCCATACGATGCGGTTCTGCATTTCCAAGCAGCAACTCAAGCAGCCGAGAAACAAGCAACACGTTTCAGAGGTCTCCACCATGCAGCAGCCGCGGCGCAGGGCGGGGAGCTGGGGGCGTGCGAGAAGCGCAGCCTGCAGCGGGTCTCAGCACCCTCCAAGAGCCGCAGGGGCCTGGCGGGCTGCGGTTCCGGCTGCTCTTGCAGTCGACTGCCGCCATGCAGGGCGCTACCGGGGCTGCGGGCCCCGCAGCTGCCAGGGCTTCGGGACAGGCCGGGCCGGGCCGCGCTCACCTAAGCCCATGGATGAGGGGGGCGCTGTTGGATCTCCTCAGGCCACCCCCGTCGCTCGGGGCCGCGGCGCTCCCCGGTGGCAGCTCCAGGTCCAGCTCCATTTTCTCCTGAGCCATTGCGGCGGCAGCAGCGGCGGCGGCTCCGGCTCCTCCCGCTCCGCCGCGATGCCCATTCACTACTGGCAGCCGCAGCGGCTCCTCATGCCGCCGCTGCCACCGGCCAGGTGCGGCGCGGCCGCCCCTACAGGCCCTGCGGGCGGCGCCGCAGGCAGAGTCCCGGGATGCGCCGAGCCCGGCCAAGGGGCTGACCCCAACAGCGCCCCATGCCGGGGGCGGCCCGAGGGACGGCCCGTTCCCGGACTCGCTGTCGCCGACGGACGATCTGCCCGCACCGATGCTACCTGCGGAGAGGAGCGAGAGGCTCAGCCGCACACCCCTCTGCGCCCGCCGCGGCACAGCGCGCCTGCGCAGGAGCCGGGGCGGAGGCAAAGCTGCCCGCCTCGTACACCGCATGCGTCCTACACCGGAGTCCCGCCCCTGCGCATGCACAAAGCCCACATACAACCCCCTCTCTGCTCCCGGAGCTGGCTGAGTCCGGGTTGCCCAGCACCTCCGGGGGGCGGGACGCGCACTGATTGGCTGGCGCGGCGGGGCGTGTTTGAAACGGTACAATGGGCGCCGACGCCGCTGGCGGCGTCAGGGGCGTCTGTGGTCTGTTGGCGGTCATGGCCGTTCTTGTGCCATGGAAACACAGTTGGGCATCATCGAATCCAACTATTATCTAACTCTACCAAGGCTGGTGCTAAACGGTATCCCTCAGCACCACATCTCTGCCTCTTTGAAACACCTCTAGGCATGGGGATACAACCACCTCCCTGGGCAGCCTGTTCCAGTCTTTGAAAACCCTTTCAGTGAGGACACTTCTTCTAATGTCCGACTTATACTTGAGGACGTTTCCTCTTGTTCTATCACTAGGAACAAGAGAGTGGCTCCTACCTGGCTCCAACCTCTTTTCAAGGAACTGTAGAGAGTGAGAAGGTCTCTCCCTAGCCTCCTCCAGAGTGACATGCTTCAGCACCTCCATGTCTTCTTTGGAGCGAGGGCCCAAAAACTGCCCTGTGCTCAAGCGTGGCCAGGGGGACAATCACTGCCCTGGTCCTGCTGGCCACACTGTTGCTGATCTAGCAGAGGATGCTGTTGGCCTTGTTGGCCACCTGGGCACACCCTGCCTCATCTTCAGCAGGCCATCAACTAGCACCTCCATTTCTTTCTCTGCTGGGCAGTTTCCAGCCACTCTGCTCCAAGCCTGAAGCATTTATGGGGTTGATGTTACCCAAGTGCAGGACCCAGCACTTGCCCTTGTTGAATCTCATGTGATTGACCTTGGCCCATAGATCCAGCCTATCCAGGAGATTCCTGTCTAATCTTCCCTAGGTGATCCTACTCTGGCAGTTGGGTTGGACTTGATGATCTTCAGAGTTCCCTTCCAACCCCTACTATTCTATGATTCATATTTCTGGTGTTATACTGACACTATTAGTGAAGAACTTTGTGCTTTTTAGGTACCTGAGAAGAGTTAACAGCCCCTCAAAATTACATTTCAAATATTTTCAGGATTTTTCAATAGGTATTTGTATTGAAAAATGTGGAGAGAAATTGTTTTGTGTTACTGCAGAAGGAAAAACCATTCACAGTCCACTGCCAGTGCTTACACTATGAGTTATTGTGGAATTGTTATATCCATGGCAGCAAAAAAGTTCAGATGGTATGGATACTGTTAAGCCAAAAGTCAACGCTATCCAAAATATGGCTGAGAACTCAAATGCAGCTGCTTCACACAGACAGACCTTCCATAGCCAGGCACTGACGCATCAACTGCCTGCTCAGAGTTCACTACAGCCAAAAGGACCTCAGTGGGAGTATATAAACCAGAGAAAGAAGTGGGGACTCTCAGGCTGACCCTCAAAGGCCTGCAAAGGAGGGTAGTGAGGTGGAGAGGAGAGGAGGCTGTGGGAAAGTTGTGCTACAGGATGGAATTAGGTGAGAGGTGGAAAGGAGGAAATGACAAAGAGCTGAGTTACAGAAACACAGAAAATGACCATGGGAACAGGAATTAGGAGAGAATATATTAAAGAGAGTCTTGGGAGGATACATGTGAAGGGTGGAGATTCAAAATGGGGAAATGGAGACAATGTGATAGGTAGGTACAGTGGTGCTGAGAAATTGGTGGGTGTGAAGTTATGGTACAGGCAACAGCAACGGGAAATACTTGATAGGATCAGGGAGTACTGCGTCCAGCTCTGGAGCCTCGAACATACAAAAGATAGGGAACTGTTAGAGCAGGAGGAGGCCACAAAGAGGGCTCTGCTGTGAAGACAGGCTGAGGAAGTTTGGTCTGTTCAGCCAGGAGAAGGGTCCGGAGAGACCTTATAGCAGCATTCCAGCACCTTAAGTGGGCTACAGGAGTGCTGGAGGGGGACTTTGTACAAAGGTATGAAATGACAGGATGAGGGATGATGGCTTCAAGACTAGAAGAAGTTGGATTTAGATGAGGCATTAGGAGGCAATTATTCCCCATGAGGGTGCTGAGAACTGGAACAGGCTGCCCAGAGAATTGTGGAGGCGCCAATCCTGGAAGCGTCCAAAATCGGCAGGTCCCGATCCCGATCCCGATCCCGATCCCGATCCGCGCATGCTCCCTGCCGCCGCGGGCCCACCGGCTGCGGCCGTGGTGCGGGGCTCCCTGTAGCGCATGCGCTGTGCGGCGGCGGGTGAGGGTGTGTGGCGGGGTGCGGCTCGGGGCTGTGGCCGCCCTCCGCAGGCAGCATCGGTGCGAGCAGCTTTTCCGTCGGCGACAGCGAGTTGGCGAACGGGCCGCCCCCGGTATGGGGCGCTGCTGGGGTCAGCCCCTTGGCCGGGCTCGGCGCGCCCCCGGATTCCGCCTGCGGCGCCGCCCGGTGGGCGGCCCGCTGTAGGGGCGGTCGTGCCGCGCCTGGCCGGTGGCAGCGGCGGCATGAGGAGCCGCTGCGGCTGCCAGTAGTGAATGGGCTTCGCGGCGAGGCGGGAGGAGCCGGAGCCGCTGCTGTCGCTGCCGCCGCAATGGCTCAGGAGAAAATGGAGCTGGACCTGGAGCTGCCACCGGGGAGCGCCGCGGCCCCGAGCGACGGGGGTGGCCTGAGGAGATCCAACAGCGCCCCCCTCATCCATGGGCTTAGGTGAGCGCGGCCCGGCCCGGCCTGTCTCGAAGCCCCGGCAGCTGCGGGGCCCGCAGCCCCGGGTCAGGCCGCGGAGTGCGCGGGTTTGGCCGCCGCTGTGTGAGGAGAGGGTCTGTGCTTACCCCTGTTTGCAAAACCGGGGGTTTCTCCGTGTTTATCCAGGCTGGAGCCGCGTTGCAGCCTCTCGTCCCGCAGCGCTAAGGCATGGGCGTGCTGCGCGGTGCCTGGTGCCTGTGGGGAAAACCTGAGTTCCTGAGTAGAGTCCCAAGCGAGGAGGGTTTTAGGCAAGATCGGTCTCTTCTCCCTAGTAACAACGACAGGACAAGAGGAGACGGCCTCAAGCTGCAACAGGGGAGGTTCAGGTTGGATATTGGAAGAAACTTCTCGGAAAGGGTTCCTGAAGACTTGAACGGGCTGCCCAGAGAGGTGATCGAATCCACATCCCTGGAGGTATTTCAGAGAGGCAGAGGTGTGATCCTTAGGGACATGGTTCAGCACCAGACTTGGTAGAGTTAGAGAACGGTTGGACACAATGATTTTAAAGGTCTTTTCCAACCAAAATGATTCTGTGAGTCTAAGATATCCCTTCTAAGTGTGAAGGAATGCAAGGAAGCCTGGGTAGATGTGCTGTAGCTTTGTTAAAACACTTTGTTTTTATCTAGGTGTGCTGTACGTTGTGTAGCTGACTAATTTACAGGGCACAGCGTCAGGGTTGTTGTTACAGTTAGTGAGCTCTGTGATTTCTGTAATGGTTTAGGTCTGAGGAAAAAAGAAGTCCCTTCACTGCTTTGAGAATAATTGGGTGAATTAAGTGAAGATCATTTCGTGGGAGCTTGAAAACTACAGAAGTTTTGCATTTTATGTAGTACAATGTATCATTTGGGCTACAAGGGCCAAGAAGATGATCAGAGAGCAGGAGCACCTCTTATGAACATAGACTGAAAGAGTTGGGGGTTGTTCAGTCTGGGGAAGAGAAGGCTCCAGGGAGACCATAGAGCAACCTTCCAGTACCTGAAGGGGGCTACAAGAGATCTGGGGAGGGACTTTTGACAAGGGCTGGGAATGACAGGATGAGAAGTAATGACTTCAAACTGAAAGAATGTAGGTTTAAATGACACACTGGGAAGAAATTCTTCCCCATGAAGGGTGGTGAAACACTGAAACAGGTTGTCCAGAGAAGTTGTGGAGGCTCCAAGCCTGGAATTGTTCAAAGACGATTTGGATGGGGCTTTGAGCAACCTGGTCTAGTAGGAGGTATCCCTTGCCCTTTTTTCTCTATAGTTCTTAATTCCATAACAGAAGTAGAAGATCTTAAATGTCCTTTCCAACCCAAACTATTCTATGATTTTAAGTGTCCTGGAGTTTTTCTGGACATTACTATTTTGTAATGTAATGTAATGGCATGTAATACTGGGAGAAAGACAGTGAGTTGGGTAGGCAAATTGGTTTGGATGTTACCATCAACAAGACCAAGTGCAAGGTCCTGCATCTGGGTCGAGGCAATCCCAAGCACAAATCCAGGCTGGGCAGGGACTGGCTGGAAAGCAGGCCTGAGGAGAGGGACTTGGGGGTGCTGGTGGACGAGAAGCTCAACATGAGCTGTCAGTGAGCACTTGCAGCCCAGAGAGCCAACCAGATCCTGGGCTGCATCAAGAGAAGTGTGGCCAGCAGGTCAAGGGAGGTGATTCTCCCCCTTTACTCAGCTCTGGTGAGACCCCACCTGGAGTACTGCATCCAGTTCTGGAGCCCCTATTACAAGAGGGATATGGACATGCTGGAAGGTGTCCAGAGGAGGGCCACCAGGATGATCAGAGCGCTGCAGCACCTCTCTTATGAGGACAGACTGAAAGAGTTGGGGCTGTTCAGTCTGGAGAAGAGAAGGCTCTGAGGTGACCTTATTGTGGCTTTTCAATATCTGAAGGGGGCTATAAGAAAGCTGGGGAGGGACTGTTTAAGAAAATCAGGTAGTGATAGGACTAGGGGGAATGGAATAAAGCTGGAAGCGGGGAAATTCAGACTGGATGTGAGGAAGAAGTTCTTCCCCATGAGAGTGGTGAGAGCCTGGAATGGGTTGTCCAGGGAGGTGGTTGGGGCCCCATCCCTGGAGGTGTTTGCAGCCAGGCTGGATGAGGCTCTGGCCAGGCTGCTGTAGTGTGAGGTGTCCCTGCCCATGGCAGAGGGGTTGGAACTGGATGATCCTTGTGGTCCCTTCCAACCCTCACTGATTCTATGATCAGCTTGTAGCAGGTGGTGTTGGGAAGGAGGATTGCATGTTTGCCACCTGTTCCAGGTCTAGTTTCTTCAGTTGACAGGACAGAGACAGTAGCAGTCCCAAGCCGTGGCTAGGGGAAGGCTCTCAGATGTGCATGCTCTCTTGTATAGATTTGTGTTTGGGTAAGTTTATAACCCAAAGTTGCAATTCCTTGCCTCCTCTGGCCTGTTGTGAAGTTGGCAGATGTCCCCATCTGCTGCATGGTGTGTCTACCATCTAACTTCAAAGTGATCCATGTGCTGCTAGTAGGAATATGTCTGCAGTTTGGGAGAGGATATTGACAATAAACTATAAACCACAGTATCATATGTGATAAATACTGCCTATTAGGTTTGTTTGGTTGTTTTTTTTTTTTCCTTAAAGTTAATGTTTTTATAAGGAACTAGCTAGTGAACAAACAAATCTCATAAACTTTTTGTACCCAAATGGTTAACAGTACATCACAGTTCAGAGGAAATACTAATTCTTGCCTATTCAGTCATGATTTAATGTTAAGTAAACATAATTGTGATTCTTTCACATAATGCTAATGAAAGAACTATCAGTTTACATTTCCATGTAGTACAGAAGTGGCTGAAGTTCCTCAGGGAGATTTCTGAGCAGGTACATTAATTAGGGACCCAAGATGAGATGTTTTTATAATCTTAGCCTTTTTCTAAGTTGTTTTCATGAAAGCTGTGAGATCCTCGACACTTTAAAAAACCCAAAGCATCCCATAACCATGCTGTAATGAAATTATTTAATTCAGGGTTTGGACAGGTAAAGTTAAGCCTTGGAACTGTGCATATGCTATACATTAGGTGTTTATACAAATTAAACTGAAATGCCATTGAACTAGTTTGAGGTGGTGGCAGTGGTTTGCATGTTAGGAATTTTCCAGCAGAACACTTTTTTTTTTTTTTTTTTTAAGACTGCAGCTCTTGGCAAGAAACTTCAGTTTTTCCCAGAATGGCTTTGTTGGGTAAACTGAAACAAAACCTCCTGCTCTCTAACTGCTTGCTTTTTCTGCTCTGCCTCCTGTTTTGACTTCTTCACTAACAGATTTAGCGAGGAGCTTGGAGAATGTGTTAACCATAGAGCCAGAAAACATTTTTAAATAAGTAGAGTATTTTAGATCTAGAAGTTACCTTTCACAGAGCTTTTTGACTCTTGTTTTCATGTCAAATAAAACTGATTTTTCATGGCAGCTGGAAGAATTTCTTTGAAAGGCAAGTCTGAGGTCTGACCTATTCTGGTGTTTTTGCAAGGGAGATTTGCAAGCAAGGATATTGTAGGATTTTTTTCTCTTTCCCTCCTAGTTAATGCCAAATATTGGACTCAACCTGTGGTAATGTGTTACAGAATTATTCCAACCTGTTTCCTTCCTTCAAACCCTGCATTTTAGGATGTACTGTTCACGTTGCATTTGCTTACCAACCAGTACACTTAGACTAAAGAAGTTGTAGCTGCTGGCCTCAGCCAGTAAATCTCTGACCATCACATCACAAATACCTTACATTTATCCTGTTCACCTCTTCCCAAATGGCAACTGTTTGATCTTTTGTAAACTGAGGGAAAATTCTCTGGAAATGGTAAATGATGTCTGGTTGTTTGTACTTCATGCTTTAAAGGAAGAGTCAGTCATCCTTCTTGGCTAAAAACACAGTGCTTCTGCCAGTTGCTGTTGGCTTTTGTTTCACAGGACCAGCTTTGGTTGGTTGGTTGGTTGGTTGGTTTGATTTGCCACTAGGTAAAAGCTATCTTAATGCTCTTAACTGGTGCATTCTAAACTGGAGGGTTCTGTTTTGTGATGTGTCCTGAAAATGTGTGATGATTATCAGTCTTTAGAACAAGGTAAAGCTACTGATCAGAGGAGTTTTGAGAAATTGCATTTGTGTAGTGTTATTGCTCATCCCAAGTCAATCAGCTGAAACAAAGACACAACCCAGTGATTTGTAGTTAGGATTTAAGCACAGTCTTGCATTTAGATCTGTTTGCCTATGCAGTTCCTTGGTGATTTTTAGGCACGGGGTTTGTAGGATTTTTATTCTGCTAGCTGTAAAATTGACTTAATTTCTGCAGTCACATTGATTAAGTGCTGATCAATAGCTGTTGATAACACTAGTGAGGACCAGCTCTGATCCACAGCTGTTGTAAACACTAGTGAGGACCAGCTCTGATCCACAGCTGTTGTAAACACTAGTGAGGACCAGTGAAACATGCTATGGGAATCAATAGAACTGAAACTGCCTTGAAGAAGGAGCTCGTTTTGTATCACATAAGGAGTCCCATGTTGTTTAAATGAATGGGCTGACTCCTGCTTAGAAGCATGGCAGTGGCCAAAAGTCTTACAGCTTTAAAAACTGGGTTTGCTGTATGTTTAATTTAACCTCTCCTGGGAAAAAAAAGTCTAGAACCTATTAAATATTTGTAGTGATAAGAGTTATCAAGATCCTATGCATTTTAATTCTGTTATCTGTGGCATTGAAACTGGTTTCAGTTACTGATTGTATGCCATGTATAAATTTGTTCTGTTGAATGACGTCTGAAGCAATATGCAAGCTGCAGCCATTCCAAACATCATCAATTCCCACACAAATGATCTATCTCAACAAATTTTCACTTATTCTGAAGACTCAATGTGATTAATTAAACTCATTAATCGAAGCAGCTGAGACTTGGAAGAAGAGCAAATTTGATTTCCACTCCCTGCCAGCAAGCTAACAGAGTTCTTACCTACCTGTCTCTTGAGTGCTTTGCCCTGAAATGCTATCTGGCACAGCATTTGAAGCTGAGCTTGAATGCAGAGGTGTTTTGACATTGTTTCTTTCCACAGCGACAACTCACAGGTGTTCCAGGCTAACGTTCTGCGAACCCGCAGGAACAGCACCACGGTTATGAATCGTCAGAGTCTGGTAAGGAAACTGGTAGACCTACCACAGAAGTGTGCAAACAGGATTAAAGAAGAGAATGAGGCTGTAGTCTGTGAAACTAGTGCCCCATTTTCAGAAACAAGTATCTAGGCTGGGGTATGAATGCACTGCAGAGAGAGAGAAATGTTATTTAGAGAGCATTTGGCCCTGGAGAGTACTTAGAGTGCATTGTGATCATAACTGTTTTAATAAAATACAAGCATGTACTTTATACATATTTATAATAACTGTTTTAATAAAATTTAAATATGTATTTCATACGTACTTACTATATAATATATAAAAATGTGTAGAGAGAGGTATATATATATATATATACACATATAGTTATGCACGTTCCTTACATAGAGTAAGGGAGTTCACAAGGAAAATTAAGTAGATCAGTAATGAATGTGTTAATCATTTCTGCTTGAAAAAAAAAACAACACACACACAAAACAACAACAAACCACCAGGCAGTGATGCTCTGATCTTAAATCATCTTTTAGATAGCAATGACAGAACAGGCTTGTAATCAGCAGCTGCTACAAGGTAGAACTGGCTGGTAGAACATGAATCTTGAGACTTCCAGAGTGAATGATTCTATGTCTTGGAGGTGCTACTTCTCAATGTCAGCTTTTGTCAGACTTCTGTTATTACAGTTTCCCAAATCTCAACTTTTGAAATACTGCTCTGGACCCATGGTGCTTCAACCCAGAGAAAATCCTGCACATCTTGTGTTGTAGCATGGCACAAATTGTGGTGGAAGGGTGTGATTTTGACTGATTTAGAACATCTGTACAGGATCACGCAGCCTGAAAAGGGCTGGGGTGCATGGGATATTTATTTCCTCTAACCAAAAGGAATTTTTGGTCAGATTTTCATATATAATCAGAAATGTAACAGCCTTAAGAAACAAGTAGACACAAGAGAACATCCAGCTGCAATCATATTAATGTTTTGGAAAAATGAAGTTGTGTTGGGGTGGGAGAAGAGTAGTCTCAATTTTCTTCTTAAGTATGGAAAATGAAGTCCCTCTAATGCTAACAGTAATTATCCTGTTTTTCTAAGTTACCTTTTGAAGATGCTTTCAAAATAATTTGGTAGCCCCATGTTAGTGGTTTCAGAATCTTGTTTTTCTATTTTCTTGACTGATGCCCCTTAGCTAAAATTCTGTTTTAAAATTAGGACAGGCATCTACTTCAGCAAAGGTTGGCATCTGTAACAAAACTGGAATACTTAGGTAAATATCTTAGAAGACTGGTGGAAAAACCTTTCTCCTGGTAGGATATAAAACCCCATAGAAGGTAGTAGCATGGTACAGATGTCTTTAAATAACAATCTCTTTCTTCATACAGAGTTTTAGGCTGGCATCACGGTAAATTAGTTTATACAGACAAAAGGAGAAACAAACAGAGGTGAAAGCTCAGTTTATTGCATTTCTTTCTTGAAGATCCTCAATTGCTGGGCAAAAAAGAGAATAATTTACATCTCCTTGACCAGAACCTACTGGGAAGTAGGAGCTAGTTTGGTGATGGGTTAGCTCTTCAATGTTCTTAACCTTTTAACTTTCAGGATGTTTTTTAATAACCTTAAATTTCTCTTCTTTGCTCCCAGCTGACCAGGTGCTAACAAAATACAGATGAAATTTTACTTACACTAAAAGTGCTCCATTTTCTGCTGGATTAGTTCCTTGTCTACTCAGAAGTGCCTTTGAACTACAATCTAAGCTGTGGTTCTGTTGAAGGTGGCAGAAAGGATGGTATTGGGAAGGAGCTCAGACATCATCTCATCCTTCTGTAATCATAAATCAGGATCATCCATAGAGAAATGAATTTTGTGAAAATAATTAAACTTCCAGCATTAAGGACCCTAAACAACTTCACCCAGTATTCTTGCCTTAGGAAAAAAGAGTAGTTTTGTGATCTTGGAGATGTTCTAAGGAGATAGATGACATCTACAATAAATAAGTAGGTGCTGAAGTGTACTTCTTTGTATTTAGGAAAACTATTTCGAGTTGTATGGCAGTCTTAAGCTGTAATAAAGAGACTGAAAAGATTCAGTAAGTGATTGAAACTCTGTTAAATTCCTGTTACAAGTACAGCTGAAATGTTTACGTTTTGTTAAACTGTGGAAAAGAGTCGACGAGTGTTTGTCTAATCTGCATTGGGTTCACTGTGAAGGGAGCCATAGGAGTGGCTAAAATGCTCAGGTAACTGGGGGTCACTCTCTAGGCCCATCTTCAAGGCCGTTGTGGTTGTTCCAGTCGCTCAGCTGAGTAGCATTCTCCAAGCCCCAGACTCCCAACTGGTCAGCCTGATCTAGTGTGATTGGAACTAGATGATCCTTGTGGTCCCTTCCAACCCTGACTGATTCTATGATTCTTTTATAATGATGGCTACAGGGGCATCTATGCCACTTTAGGATTTGAACTACAGTTTTCTGACACCTCATGCCAAGAAAGGGTCAGTTGGGCCATTGCTTATCTCCTTCCAGAAGGTACCAGTGGCATCTAGTGAGCAAACGTTTTGGGTTCATTTTGGTTTTCTGTGGTTGTTTTTTTTTTTTTGTTTTTTTTTTTTTTTGTCATTTGCTGTTTAAGCAAAGCATTTTAGTCTGTGGTTAGACGTGAAGGTGCTATTTCAGCTTGAAAATGTTGGGGTTTCATTTTGATTTATTTTTTTTTTAAAGCTCAGTAAGTTCCCTGTTCCACTTCACCGTGTGGCTCAACAAAATGCTTGTGTTGGCAGAAGACAGAGGGCACTGCAGGGACAGCAGTGGAAGGGCAGAGGTGCTGAGGCAGGTGGTTGCTTACTTTGGCTCTGCTGCCTGCCAGACTGGCTCTTCTGAAACTTTAACATACTGGAGAAGGGGGGAAAGTGTTTCTCTTCCAGCTGGTAGTTTAAGAGTTTGCAGTGGATGTTCTCAAGCTTTCTGTTCTCTTAAAACATTAGGGATTTGAGCAGCATAAACAAATGGGTTCAGCCTGCTTTAGCAAGCATCCTTTAAAAGCAGCCAATGTTTCTTTTCACAAAAATTAAATCACAAAACTATGAAGAGGGAAAATTTGAGTTTTAAGCACTGAGAAATCAAGATCATGGCTTGTTGGAGGTGAGGTGTAGGACTCTCAGAGTTAGTGGCTTTGGTTAGTGCATTAGATCTTGCAGAGAAGCATTTAATCATAGAATCATAGAATGGTCTGGGTTGGAAAGGACCTCCAAAGCTCATCCAGTCCAACCCCCTCTGCAGTCAGCAGGGACATCCTCATCTAGATCAGGTTGCCCAGAGTGCTGTCCAGCCTCACCTTGAATATCTCCAGGGATGGGGCCTCAGCTACCTCTTTGGGCAGCCTGTTCCAGTGTTCCACTACTCTCATGGTAAAGAACTTGTTCCTAACATGAATAGTCTGTAATTTTTATTTTATACTGCAAGCCACTAGTTTTGTATATATTAGTGTCAAACTTTAAAGTATGTAGATCACAGTCATAACATTAGAATAGAATGAGTAGAACAAATGCATTTGTACTGTGGAATGACAGAGTGAATAGGTAGGAATGTCCACATCCTTTTCTCTTTGTGAGAATCAAGGTCAGCTCAAGGTCCACTTTGCCTGCTACAGCTTAGAAGACTTTTCAGTAGGTGCACAGGATTTTTGAGAGCCTGATATAATGGTAAAGTTGACCTAAAGTGGACTTAAGGAGTAGCAAAATCAAGACATGATAACTGTTAAGGCTTTATTAGTCTGTATTAGGATGACTAAATTCTGGCACAAATATTAGACATCCTTTGTCTGAGTCTGATAGGCTAAAATCTTTTGTGAGAGGAAGTCTTGATGTCTTGGTGTTTGGTTTTTTAGAGGGAGGATTTTGAATATATAAAATACTAATGGTCTGTCATAACTTACCATGACCTTTTATATAAGACAGCACAGATCAGAAGCTGGTGCAGTAAGTGGTTAACTAAATGGTTGTTAGCTCTCCAGCTTTAATGAAGAGCTCTAGTAGTGTTTTGTGAGGCAGACAAAGCCTCTTACTGCATAGGGCATAGAAGCAATAATAATGCAAACCTCACTTGCTGAACACACAGCCAAAAAAGACAACTTGGTTTTTGGAGGGCTTGTCAGCTTACAGAGAAGTTAAACCTTTGCTGAAAGCTTTAGCTTGGAATTATTGATCCCTGAATGAGTTATGACAAAATTCAACATTTGAGAGATGGGAAACATATGAAAGGAAATTACATTTTGAGGAAATAATCACTTTCAGTTACTTAGGTTTTAATGTGCAGGTTTTGATCATAGCATTTCAGTGAGATCTTGTTGCCAAAAAAAAAGACAAAATCAACAGAAGGTGATTTTTAGTGACACCCTCTCTAATTTCACCCCAATTGGTGGAGGTCTTGAGAAACAATAAGGAAGGTTTTTAACTCTTTGTTAGCTTTCTAGCTGATAGTTTTTCACCTGTCAAAAGTGCTCTTACAGGCAGACAACAATCCAGGAACCTTTTTTGCACAGTGTATTGTTTTGGCTTTGTATTTTTAAAGAAGCTCTTGAGGACCCTTCTGGATCACTTAAATGACAATATTTGTGCAACCATAAATATTAAGGGTGGCAGTGTGCTACTTAGAAACAGCTTCATTCTGTAGAGAAGGTTGTTGGCTTCTAGTTGCATGGAAATGAAGTGAAAGCCGGGCTGATGGCAATTAGCATCTGTGAGCATAGAAAGCAGTGTGGTAGGCAATTATATTATTATCAAGTCCTTGGAATTATATTATTGTCATGCCCTTGGAATTATATTGTTATGTGTCCTTGGAATTCCATTATTATCAGGTCCTTGCATGTAGTTAATGTAGTTCATACCTACCGAGATTGGTTCAGGCTTTTTGAAATTGCTTTTTTTATTTTGATCCTTTTAGTTTGGGATGGCACCTTGGTACTTCTAGTTTGGGATAGCACCTTGCTGCCCCTTTCCCTTCCTCCTTCTGCAGTTCCTAAGTGTGCTTCACCTGTCTCTGGCTTTGGTTTGCAGTTTGTGCCATCATCTCCCATCCGCATTCCTAGCAGCCGTCTTCATCAGATCAAACAGGTAAGCAGAGATTCTAATTTTTTTATAAGTGGTTGAGTTTTATTTATTTAATTTTGTTCCCCAGTTGTTGTGATGTGCTTGAAATGGCTATAGATTTTATTTTGAAACTGTAGATACAGCCTGCTGCAGTCTATCACTTCAAAGTGTTTTCCAAAGAACAGGCTCTATCTTGTCTGCAAGTGGAAAGCATCTTGCAGTGAGAAGAAGCTTGGAGCAGAAAGGGAAATCTCAAAATGGACATTTTATAAAGGAAATCTGTAATATACACCCTTAAAGTTGCACCAAGTTTTTGGCAGTAGTGCCAGCACAAATATTCAGAGCCAGTAACAAAGTGTCCCTTAACTGGTGTTGGCACAAGGTTTTTGTGCAGCCAGAAGATGAACTGGATAAGGAAGAGCACTGCCTGAAAAAGAATTTGGACTCTTTTGGTTGGGCTGGTTTTCATCTGTGTAATTTTCTTATCCAGCTCACTGTACTTGTGCTGTCACAGCATGAGCTGAGGGAGGGAGAAGGGCACAAGAGCAAACACTTGGGAAGGAGGGGGTGGGGTGGTGGCAAATATCTGAGCAGGCTTGAATAGCACTGCTCCCAGACAGCAGACCACAGTCTACAGACTTGGGGTTTAAAGTCAGCAGGCTAAAACTCCTGTGGCTCCTCCGTTTTAGGTGTTGACTTTTTGACAGTAGAATGTTTATAAAACTGACTTGAAGCTACTTGATTTTGTTTATTTTAATTTTTTTTTTCTATAGATAGACTTGATTTTTACAGAGTGAAAAGAAAGGCAACAACTCAATGCTTCGCACAATGTTTTTTTAGGGTACGATGTCTGAAGTGATGGAAGGTATTTCCACTTCCCACTTCAGATATTTAAGGTACATGCATAGTAAATCTGAAGAAAACAACTGCTTGATTTCATTATGTAAATCATTTATTGGTTTAAAGAGACTCTGAAGCACCCAGGTCAGCTGTAGAGCTGGTCTTATCAATACCAAAAAGGCTTAGGATTGATTTGCAAATGTGATGAGAGCAAGGGGATGAATTACTGTGGCTCTGTTGCTATATTCCATGAAGTAAAGTTTGACAATTTTTTTTTTCAAATACTTCTGTATTCATAATTGCTCTATGCATTTCCTTAAAGCAAACATTTCCTAATTTGATTTTTGATCATTAAATTCACAAGTTGGAATTCCATGTCCTGTATACTTACTGGCACGGATGGGAACTTGTGTGATTTATTTCTGGTCTCTTTCAAATCTTAGCCAACAATCACACAGTTGAACTATGTTTATAAGATTCTTCCTACATATGATAAAGATTGTGAAGAGATTTAGTTGAACTTTTATTCTCCAACTGGACTGAATTAGGGAATCTACTTACTCAACTGGGTAGTATTCAGTTAGTTTAAAGAAATGGTGTCTACCAAAGAGGAGGCTGAGTCAAATTTGTACTGGAACTTAGTGTTTAATGTTTACTTTCATTTTGTACCTTTGATCCATATTAAGAATATTTTATGGATGGGGGATGGGGTTGGAGGGGGAAAGTAAACCTAAATCCCAATTTCATTGTGTGCAGTGCACTGTCCTGTAAATGAAATGCTGACAAGTGTCTAGTTAGTTACCAATCTGTGGAATAAGGTAAGAATCCAGCCATAATTGTGAGGATTATCTGTGCTAGTTTCCACTTTGTGAAATATTATTGTGCAAGATCCATAAAGATATGAATCCAGCATATGCAGGTTTTTTGGTCCATACTAAAAGAAATGTGGCCAGCAGGATGAGGGAGGTGATTCTGTGCCTCTGCTCTGCTCTGGTGAGACCTCACCTGGGGCACTGCATCCAACTCTGGGGCCCCCAACATAAGAGAGACATGGAAGGGCTGGAGTGGGTCCAGAGGAGAGCCACAAAGATGAGCAGAGGGCTGGAGCAGCTCTGCTATGGGGACAGGCTCTAAGAGTTGGAGATGTTCAGCCTGGAGAAGAGAAGGTTCTGGGAGACCTTAGAGCAGCATTTCAATATCTGAAGGGGGCCTACAGGAAGGCTGGGGAGGGACTGTTTTGAAGGGCCTATGGGGATAGGATGAGGGGCAATGATTGGACACTGGAGCAGGGGACATTTAGATTGGACATTAGGAAGAAGTTCTTCACAATGAGTGTGGTGGAATACTGGAACAGGTTGCTTTGGAGGCTGTCCCTGGAGACATTCAAGATCAGACTCAATGTATCCCTGGGCAGCCTCATCTAGTTGGAGGTGTCCCTGCTGACTGCAGGGGCATTGGACAAGATGCCCTTTGAGGGTCCCTTCCAACCCAATGCAATCTGTGAGCCTGTGACTTGTTCAGTTTTGTAGCTACCTCTTCAATAGTGATGAAAATAAAAAAGCTGCTTGAGAAACAGCCAGCTCCCACAAGCACTCCTTCTGTGCTGTCTCTTGCTACATCTCTTTCCCATCACTCTTTTTCATGGAGTGAGAGCTTAAGGTTATTGTTACTTAACAGAACTAAATTCAATTTTCCATGTAGGAAAGAAAAATGAAATGAACTTTTCTGATGTACTGAAGCAAAACTTTGCCCTTTTTTTTTTTTTTTAAATCTTAATTCTTCACCTGCAAATCTTCTAGGAGGAAGGAATGAATTTGCTGAACAGAGAAACAGTACATGAAAGGTAAGCTCTAAGGTAAACTGGAACAGTTAATGCAGTCTGCTATGGGCCTGGCACAATACATTTCTTTTCTTCTTTATAGAGAAGTGCAAGTAGCAATGCAGATGAGCCACTCATGGGAGGAGAGCTTGAGCCTGGTAATGCATTCATGCTTTAATTTGTATTTCTGTTGTCAGTATCAGGACACTAGAGACTCTCTGATGTCAACATTTCCTAGTTTGACCTGCAATTAAAGTGTTAATATATCACTGCTTTAGCTCAGCTACCTTTCACACTAACAAGGCATAAAGTTATCTATAGTTGGAGGATACCTGTGGGTTCCTTGTGCTGGTGTGTCAAAAGAACATTGCATGGAGTCTGCCTGTGCACATTTGCTTCCATCCTCTGACATCATGTCAGGTCTAAGGTGCTTTTTTGTTCTTGTTGAGCCTAAGCTCATAAATGGCTACCCAAAAATTATGGATATGATGGAGTCTCACTCAATTCCACACCAGTCAGTCCTCTTCATGCTGAGGTACTCGTCAGATTTATTGTGTGTCCTATTTACAGAGCGACAATGATTTGGAAAAGTCCTCATCACCAAAGCAAGTTGACTTTGTCCCAGTTTCTCCAGCTCCTTCACCTACCAGAGGAATAGGGAAGGTGAGCAAAAACATGGTGATGATAATTTTGAGGAGTGCTAAATTAATCCAACCAAATCAGTAGCAAAACATTGAGCCACCTGCTCCTGTCTACCTCAGCTGCAAACAAGAAACTAGAAAGTAAACAAAAAACCCTGAAACCCCCAGTGCAGAAAACACCAGCTGGCAGCTGCACATCTTGTGGATCTGCATCTCTGTGAAGTGTTCAGCTGTGGTTAACAAACCTTACTCTTTACTTGCTGCCTTCTGGGAATAATTTATGAATAAAAATGTCTGGTGATCCCAGAACAGTAGAGGTTGGAATTCCTGGATATTATGGAGTCCAACCCCCTTGCCAAAGCAGGGTCACCTAGGGCAGGTCACACAGGAACACATCCAGCTGGGTTTTGAAAGTCTCCAGAGGACACTCCACAAACTCTCTGGACAGCCTGCTCCAGGGCTCCAGCACCCTCACAGTAAAGAAGTTTTTCCTCAAGTTGAGGCAGAACTTCCTGTGCTCTCTCTCATCCTATCACTGGGCACCCTTTTTCTGGGCCCCTTCTTCCACTTCACATTTAACCCTTAAGGTATTTGTAAACACTGATCAGATCCCCTCCCAGGCTGCTCTTCTTCAGGCTAAACAGCCCCAGGTCTCTCAGCCTCTCCTCCTCAAAGAGATGCTTCAGTCCCCTCAGCATCTTTGTGGCCTCCACTGGACTCTCTCCAGTAGTTCCCTGTTTCTCTTGAACTTGGGAGCTCAGAACTGGACACTACTCTAGATGAGGCCTCACTAGGGTTAACCAGACTGTGTTAACTAGGTTAACCAGACCAGGGTGAAATAAATCCTTGTCAATCTGCATGTATTCTACATACCAGTGGAATCTGCCCTATTTTTTTAGTTTTGTTTTGGTTTTTTTTTTTTTTTGTCCAGTGTACCAAGAAGTGGTATCTCCATATGCCCAGCCATGCTGACTGGTTCCTTCAGTTGATAGTGGGTTGCTTATTTACTTGCCATAAAGATTGGCTGCTACCATATCACAGAATTTTTTTGTTGGGAAAGACCTTTAAAATATCAAATCCAACCATTATGTAATTCTAACAAGTCTGGTCTTTTAAACACCTCCAGGGACAGGGATTCAGCCACCTCCCTGGGGAACCTACTCCCCTGTTTGAAAACCCTTCCACTGATAAAGTTTCTTCTAATATCCAACCTAAACCTACCCTGGTGCAACTTGAGGACATTTCCTCTTGTTTTGTTACTGGGGAGAGGAGACCAACACCCACCCCACTACAACCTCCTTTAAGGTAGACCCAGAGAGCCAGAAGGTCTCCCCTCAGCCTCCTCTTCTCCAGACTAAACAACCCCAGTTTCCTCACCCACTCCTCATAAGCCCTCTTCTCCAGACCCTTCACCAGCTTTGCTGCAGCTCTTGGCCTGCAGAAAACAGAGCAGCTCAAACCACAGAGGAGGAGTATGGAGTACTCCTAAGGGTTGTGTCCCTTGAGCTGCAAAATGGACATTCTTTTACACCACTGTGTCAGGCTTCCCCCCTCTGCATACAGAACAGGGCAGAGGGCTGACAGAATAGTGGTTCTTGCACCAAACACCACTTTTTGCATACCAGTGTTCACTGAAGGCTCTGACTTTTAGAGATTATTAACAGAAGATACACCTAAACCATCAGCTCATCACAGCAAAGACTCAGGGGAACATGAAAGTAAACAAAAATTAGAGTCACATCATGAGAAGGATTGCTGAAGACAGGAAAGGTTAACATCCATTGCAAGTCTGGAGGTGAACACAACCTGTCCCCAGCTGTCTGCAGATGTTATTGGTGTGTGCTGAGTGAGGGCACAGAGTGGGCTTGACCAGTTCTGAGGTAGTTTCTAAGTGCATGTGCTGCAGTGTTTATATCTAAATAACACCACCTCTTCTACCCTCAGCAATGCTTCTCACCATCTTTGCAAAGCTTGGTGAGTAGCAGTGGATTACCTCCAAGCACCAGCCCAAGTCCAACGAGGCGGTTTGCAAGGTAAGCAGCAGGTCACATCAGTGCTTGGCAAACTAGCACAGCTTCTCCTAGGAGGCTTTGGAAGTGCCAGAGCTGCTCACATATATAAGTGGTTTCTGATCACCAATACAGCTTTAGATCCTCATGTAAACTGGAGGTGTTACAGCTGTCTCAATTTAAGGCTCTCAGAGGAGTTAAAGAAAGGAGTTAAAGATTGGATAGAAATTGGGAAGTTTCAGTGGAAATGCTATTCTTACCTACATGCTACAGTGCAAAGCATATAAAATACAAAGGAATCCATAGTCTGGGCTTAACACAGAAGCCCATGAAGCCAAAGTTTCCCCAGCCTCCACCAAACCAGGCCAAAAAATCCAGGCCTCAAATGCCACACCCCCCCATACCTCTGTAATCCCTGCCCCTCCCCCCCCCCCCCCTCTAGCTAAGCTAAAAATGACACAGCTAGAAATTAGCCCTGCCCAGGCCACTAGCAGGCTGCTCAAGGCCAAAACCCTCCCTCATACCAAATAGGAGATAAGGGAGTCCACATTGGAAGGGATCAGGGAGAGGGGAAGGGGCAGAGGCAGCTTATGCTGTCCCCTTTTGAAGGCTAGATGCAGGCATTCGGGGACTGAAATAACAAAATGTTACACTTTCCAGTCCAGCCCTGGCACTCTCTGGTCTCTGGAGGTCTGTAACTTTATGGTTCTTAAAGGCACCCAGCCTCAAACCACGAGGTTTGAGCTCTCAAATAGGTGTTAAAATCCTCATGGCACAGAGAAAGAGGCACCCGCCTGCTCAGTGTAGTCTCTGTGTTGCTCTTAAGCACATCTGAAGTAATTGAATTGAATTTTAATGGGAGAAGAAAAAAAGCACCAAACAGATGGAGGGTTTGAGTGTGGTTTTAGGTGGGTTGGCTGATGTTTTGAGTGGGGTGGCCATGCAATTCTATTGGGCAAAGCACAGCCTGTCTGTTGAGATTTAGTCAGCCTAGATGGGAGGTTTTAGAGTGCCCCAGCTGTGAAATGATGGTGATTCAACTTTTTCTTCTAAGGTTTGTGCTTCTGATGAAAAGAAGAAAAGGCCTTACTTTGGCTAAGCTGTTTTAATGCCTGTTTTTAGTGTTCTAATTTGTTGCCCAAGTGTCTTTTGATTCTTTGCGTTCCTTTGTGGCTGGTGACATGAGTGTACCCCATCCCTTCTTTTAGCAGGAGAAGCCAAAGTCCAATCAACTGCATTCGACCAAGTGTCCTTGGGTCAATAAAAAGGAAAGGTACAGTGTTTGCTTTTGCCTAATGCAACAGCCCAGCTTGTGCATGTGGTAGCAATGCATGCAGCTTTCTCCATCATTTCTGGTCAATGACTGTTCCTTCCAAGAGTTTCTAGAAATAGGATGTGTTGCAGATGACCTAATAAATAGAACTGTTTGTAGGGAGGAACCAGAAAAAATGGTTACATTGGGTTTTATTGTTCCATAAAACTAAGAGATGTTCTGTTCTAATGCCTCTCCATTGCTGCAGTCTTAGAGGTCTGATGGAAGCTAATGTAAACTGGTTAACAAAGCAAGAAATGCAGCTCTTACTATATTTAACTCAAAGAGAACATTTTGATAGGCCTGGCTGACTGAAGCACACAGGTGCTATAGATTTCACATTGCTCTTCAAAACCAAAGGCTGATGCAGCGACCTGGTAGATGCCTTACAGCTTTATTTGGAAATGTTTACCTGCCTTCCTACATTTTCCTTCAAGTGTAACTTCTGGTTCACAGGATCATAGATGTTAGGGGTTGGAAGGGTCCTCTGCAGATCTTTGAGTCCAAACTCTGCCAGAGCAGGACCATGGAATCCAGCACAGGTCACACAGGAACACATCCAGATGGGGCTTGAAAGTCTCCAAAGAAGGAGACTCCACAACCTCTCTGGGCAGCCTGTTCCAGGGCTCTGTGACCCTCACAGTAATGAAGTTCTTCCTCATGTTGAGGTGGAACCTGCCATGCTGTATTTCCATCCATTGCCTCTTGTCTTATCACAGGGCATAAGTGAGCAGAGGCTGTCCCTTCCTGTCTGACCTCCAGCCCTCGGATATTGATAGACATTGATCAGATTCCCTCTCAGCCTTCTCCTCTCCGGACTGAACAGCACCAAGGCTCTCAGCCTTTCCTCATCAGGCAGTGCTTCAGTCCCTTCATCATCCTTGTAGCCCTCCCTTGGACTCTCTCAAGTAGATCCCTGTCCCTCTTGAACTGGGGAGCCCAGAACTGGATGCAATATTCCAGGTGGGGCCTCTGTTTTACACAGAAATTAATGCTCAGTGTATTGTAACAGGTTTGAACCTCTCTTCTGTTTGCTCCCTAGAAATGCATTGAAAGCAGACTTCAGTTTAAATGAGTAGTAACTTTCTTATCTCTCTCCTTGTCTCTTGCCAAAGGTGTAACAGAGATGGAAGATCATCCAAAAAGATTATTTCAAGGATCCACCGACATGCTTAGCCCTGAAGTTTCCCATCAGGCAGACCTTGGAGGATGGTAAAGGCCATGCTGTTGATGACTTTGATTTCACAGAATCACAGAATTACTGAGGCTGGAATAGAGCTCTGAGCTCATCCAGCCCAGTTTATGACCTAACACCACCACACCGACCAGAGCATGGCACTGAGTGCCACATGCAACCTTTCCTGAAACACCTCCAGGGATAGCAGCTCCACCACCTCCCTGGGCAGTCCATTCCAGTGTCTAATTCCCTTTTCTCTGAGGAATTGCTTCCTAACATCCAATCTAAACCTCCCCTGGGACAGCTTCAGGCCATGCCCTCTGGTCTTGTCACAAGTTGCCTGGGAGAAGAACCTGACTCCCACTTTACCACAACTTCCCTTCAGGTAGTTGTAGAGTGTGATAAGGTCTCCCCTGAGTCTCCTCTTCTCCAGGCTGAACACCCCCAGCTCCCTCAGCCTCTCCTCATCAAAGTTTCCCTCCAGTCCCTTCCCCAGTCTGGTTGCTCTCCTCTGGACCTGCTCCAGCACCTCAAGATCTTTCTTGCAGTGAGGGGCCCAGAACTCCAGACAGTGCTCAGGTGAGGCCTCACCATGCTAAGTACAGGGCACAATTCCCTCCCTGGTCCTGCTGGCCCCACCATTCCTGATCCAGGCCAGGATGCCATTGGCTTTCCGTGCCAGCTGGGCACACTGCTGGCTCATGTCCAGCTGGTTGGCAGCCAGCACTGCCAGGTCCCTCTGTGCCAGAAGCAGAAGCACTCTCAGTCTTTTTCCCATGTACAAATGATGATGCTTGGTGCTAGACAGCTCATTTTGCAGCACTGAGATGCTGACAGTGAACAGGCAGGGAAGCCACCACAGCTTCACAGTTTCTAGGGCTGACTGTTAATATGCTTCATGTGTATGGGAGCTGAGCATGCTTAGGAAGATGCCTCATGGCTGGCAGCTTTGGGAGTCTAGTTCCAAGCTGCAACCAAATGTGAATGCTAATGCTTGTGGGCAGATTAGGCATGGGTTTTTTTCTCTTTTTTTTTTTTTTTATTTGTTTGTTTTTTGTTTTGTTTCTTTCTTGCTCTTAGTCATATAGAAACACTAATCTGTCTGACCCTCCCTGCTGGGAGAAGATAAAGTACTGTGTTAAAAATCCTGACAGCAAGGGATTTTCATTCACTATTTTAGCCAAGAGGTTAATCATCCATAGGGTGTGCCCACACAACAGGGTTGTTTGCAGTACTTCTCTCCTTTTTGCCTCTCAGCTAATGAATGTGGCTGCAGATAAGCTTGGAGCCCCTTGCAGTGGCAGTGGTAAAATTGATGTTTTAAAGGTACTTGAAAAACATAACTTGCTTTGCATACCCTGTTCACAGCAAGACAGAGCAGCTGCTGCATCTGTGTTCAAAGGCTGGTGAGAAGAAACTTCTTCACTGAAAGGGTCCTCAAAGACTGGAACAGGCTGCCCAGGGAGGTGGTTGAATCCCCATGCCTGTCAGAGGGATGTTTCAGAGGCAGAAATGTGGTGCTGAGGGACATGGTTTAGCACCAGGCTTGGTAGAGAGCTGTATGATCTGAAAGGTCTTTTCCAACCAATTCAGTGATTCTATGGTCTCACTAATGAGAGTTACAATGTTGTGTCCTGTGAAATAACTGGAGGATGGTTCCACTGAGGTGTGCAGAGTCTGTCATCAGCTGGCCTGGCAGAAGGGGCCTCTGGACATGTACTAACCCAGGACCTTGTAGCAGATGGGGTGAAACTTGCACTGAATTGCTCAGTCTGATGCTTCTAAACTGTACCAGCATTTCTGGGTGAGCTGAGGGAGGACATTGGCAGAATGTTACCTGTCTGTTTGGGAGGGAGGGCAAGGGGTGCAGATTCCTTTCAGCTCATAGGGCTTGCTGCTCCTTCAGAGATGTCCACTTGTTTTTCAGATGTCTTCCTACTGATGTAAGCTCACTTTTGACTCAGAAAGAGAACCTCATTCTCATGCCTGCGTGTTGCTCTCTTTTCAGTCTGTCCTCACACGTTCTGGATGACAACAGAAGCAGTGCAGGCTCTTCCTGTGACTCACCAGCTGAAGCTGGCACCAGCACAGACTCTCCAGTCTCCCTCTCTGATTCCAGATCTCCTTTTTTACCAGTAGATCTCACAGCTAAGTTACCTATTAACTGAAGAGCAGAAGTCACCAAAAACCAGGCTGGCTGGCACCGAGGCTTTTCTCTTGTGTCTAACTGATTCTGTTCCTCATAGGAACTTCCAGAAATGTTCTGATTTCTAGAAAATTCCCAGAATAGTTCCTTGAGGAGGAATTCACATTTCTAGTGATTTGTATGACATTTGCTACCATACAGCAAGCAACCCTCTTTGATGCTGACAGCAGTAAGCAAGCTGTTGCTGTACAGTGGCTGTTGTCTTGTTGGCACAAGTTCCAAACACTGTGTGCATTCTGCTGGTGGAAGATTTGGCTGCCCAACAGCCTCACAAATATCAAGTGGTGCTTATCTAGGAGCAGACAACTTTACATTTGTCCTCAGCCTCAACCCAAGGAAGCAGCTTACTAAATAGTTTCTATTCCTTGACTTGAAGATAATTATATTTTTTTGTTCTTCATATGAAAGAGGGAATATTGGGGGGGAGGGGAGGGAGTGTTTGGGAGGATTGGTTCTTCTGTTCTGTTCTGGTTGGCTGTTAATCAGTTCTGTGTTCTACTAGATGTCAAAAGAACAAGTTGGTAGATTGTCATATTTATGTGTTGGAATCCATTCATGATCATGACTGCTGTTGTGACTAATTCCAAATCAGGGCTGGCACATTCTTCTTGGTATGATTTTGGTTTTTCTTCCCCATTTAGGTGATATATTAGAGTGACAGATGTGCTCTGCTAGAGGCCTTATTAAAATGGGAGAAAAACAGGAATAATGTTTGGAGCAAAACATTAAATCCTGAGGTTTTAGCATTTGGTACTTCAGAAGTGCATTATCTCAACAGACACATCTGGCTTGGGTTGGACAAAGAGGGAGGAACCACCATGAATGCCTTTCCACAGGCTGAGGTGATCAAGGTGGTTAACCTCCTGATGCCACTACCTTAGTGGCTTCACCTTATTCCTGCTGTTGAAAACTTCCCCTGCTGGTTGGAGGCCTAGAATTTGGCAAGCTGAGGTGTTTGAGGATTTTTTGTCCTGTATTTGAGAAGTCAGTGAGCTGAGAAATCTTGATCCCAACTCTGAAATTTCCTCAGACAGGAGGGAAAATCTGCAAACTTCACAGCAGGTTGTCCAGTGGCAACCACATTTTGGTTGGTGCACAGCTGAACTTCCCCAGCTGGGTCCCCATCTGTCTGTGTCTCTGCAGCCAGGTTTCAAGCCTTCTCTCCAGAGAGGTTCATGAGGAGGCAAAAAGCTTTATTTTAAAACACTAAATCTTTGTAATGTTTAATAAAATGGGAGAGGTATGGAAGCTTCCTCAAGTGGGAGAACAGCCCACTCGGAACTCTGAAAGAGCCAGGTGGATGAAGCTTTGGTTGACAGCAGCCAGCAAGATGAGAAATGGATGACTTGGAGTGCAAAGACCCTGGTGACCTAAGGACCAATGACCACTCTCTGTGTGTCCTGATTGTAGAGAGCAACTAGAATGTATTTAATAGTTAGCTCAAGTTAGATAGGAGATGGTTTACTTCTGATTTCATTCCTCTTAACTTATTGTCCTGGTCAGCTTACCCATGGCAGTCCCTTCTTCAATCCAGGCTGCCCTCCATGCCTGTGGCAGATGGGCAGAGCTTGTGTTTCATGTCTCTTTGCTCCTTGCCTGGGGGGCCTGGCTTCAATTCACAGTTTCAGGTTTGTGCCAAAGAGTTGCTGGGCAAGACTTTTGTTATTATTATTATTTTCTAGAATCTTGCTTATTTCATATGACTGAACCTCCTGGTGTCTCTTCCAGTCTTTTTTTTTTTTTTTTCCCAGAAGATGCAGCAGCAGAGGTGTTTCATAGTTGCATGTGGGTCAACTTGTCTCCTTTTTTCTGTTGAATATTTATGCTGTTTCTCAAATAAGTGCCAATAAATGGAAGGGAAAGAAAAAAAAGGAAAAAAAGAAATGTGTTCTGCTGGGTTTGCACTTTGGTAGAGATGTAGCCATGTTCTTGTTTTCCTCTGTGATTAAAAGGTTTTAATGTTAAATCAGAGTATCTGTCTTCCACCCACTGGCCTTTAAAGTCTCTTCTCTTTTCCTAGTTCTGTGACAAAGTGAGGAAGACTCAAGGATGAAACTAAACAATGCCAACAGACTTCAGCAGCTAAACATGGACCTAGTTTAGCCCTTGAGGGGTTCACAGTAAAATGGGACTTATGGGGCCTTGGGGCTGTTGGTTGATGAAGACTCCCCAGGAGCCAGCAATGGTCACTGGCAGCCCAGCAGGCAGCTGTGTGCTGAGCTGCATCCAGAGCAGGGAGAGCAGCAGCACAGGGAGGGGATTCTGCCCCTCTGCTCTGCTCTGACCCCACCTGCAGCACTGCCTCCAGCTCTGGTGCCCCCAGCATAAGAAGGACCTGGAGCTGTTGGGAGTGTGTCCAGAGGAGGCCATGAAGATGATCAGAGGAAGGAGAACCTCTCCTGTGAGGACTGGCTGAGGGAAGTGGGGCTGTTCAGCCTGGAGAAAAGAAGGCTGCAGGGAGACCTTAGAGCAGCCTTCCAGTACCTGAATGAGGTAGTGGGGAGGGACCTTTGACAAGGACTTACAGTGACAGGACAAGAGCCAATGTGTTGCTGGTGTGACACAACACCCATGACCACCCCTGGACTCACTAGCTCTTGCTGTCAGCATTGGCTCTCTGCTAGCTCCCCATTTACTGCTGAGCAATGAACCCTGAAGCTTTGCTTCCTTGAGTGCTGTAGGTACAGGACTATGGCATCTGATGTCCCTCAGCTGAGCTGAGTTTATGTCACAAGTGTTGGTGCCTTTTTTCCTCCCAGAGCTTTCTTAGGTCACACTGAAGGGACCTCTGGAGATCTTCCAGACCAACCCCCCTGCCAGAGCAGGACCAGAGAATCCAGCACAGGTCACACAGGAACACGTCCAGACAGGGCTGGAAAGGCTCCAGAGAAGGAGACTCCACAACCCCTCTGGGCAGCCTGTTCCAGGGCTCTGTGACCCTCCCAGTGAAGAAGTTCCTCCTCATGTTGTGCTGTAGTTCATTGCCCCTTGTCCTATCACAGGGCACAAGTGAGCAGAGGCTGTCCCTGTCCCTTCCTTCCTGACCCCCAGCCCTCAGATACTTAATAGACATTGATCAGATCCCCTTTGAGCCTTCTCTCCAGGCTGAACAGCCCCAGGGCTCTCAGCCTCTCCTCCCCAGGCAGTGCTCCAGTCCCTTCAGCATCCTTGTAGCCCTCCCTTGGACTCTCGGGTAGATCCCTGACCCTCCTGAACTGGGGAGCCCAGAACTGGATGCAGTATTCCAGGTGAGGTCTTATTAGGGCAGAGTAGAGGGGGAGGGGAACCTCCCTCGCTCTGCTGGCCACATCTTCATCCATCAAATACTACGCTCAGATATAAAAACCAACACCACAATATCACAGTAGATTAGAGGTTGGAAGGGACTTCCAGAGATCATCAGGTCCAAGCCCAATATGGAAATGTTTATTATTAGAGAGAAGCTTCTTTGGACTCTGCAACTGTTTCAGGGCATGCAGCCACTTCCCTCCAGGACTGTGCCACTCCTCTCCAGTGGCACCTTCCCAAAGCCATGCCTGTAAACAGCCCTGGATTGGTCTGCTTGAAAACTCTCCTGCAGGATTTGTTGGCAGCTAAATCAGGTCTTGGGCCAAGGTGTCTTCCTTGAGAACTGAGAGGTGTTTTTCTTCCTTCCGCCTTCTCCAGAACGACATGGCTGCTGAGGGAACGTTGATAACCATGCCAGTGCCCAGGGGACTTTATTTTTGGAATGAGTGCTTCAGTGGTTGCTGCGTTTAGCAGAGGAGCAGCTACCAGTGCCAGGAAGAAGGAGCTCTGCATCAGCCAGGTTTACTTGCTAGGGTCTTCTCTGTGTCTTCTCTGCCTGAACACTCAACAGCTGCCCACAGTCCTGCAGAGATTAGCATGAGAACTGAATCCTGAACTGGTTCTTTTTAACCTTTCTTCAGAAACCCTGAGGGTAAAAAATGATCACCAACCTGTACAAACAACACAGGTCTCGAGAGTCTTGCAGGGGGGAGACTGAGATGATGATGTGGGGAGACCTAATAGCAGCCTGCCAGTACCTGAAGGGGGCTACAAGAAGGATGGAGAAAGACTTTGCAACGGCCTGCAGGGACCAGATGGGGGACAATGGCTTCAAGCTAGAGCAGAGCAGATTTAGATTGGATGTTAGGAACAAGTTCTGCACCATGAGGGTGGTGGAACACTGGAACAGGTTGCCCAGGGAGGCTGTTGGGGCCCCACCCCTGGAGATATTCAATGTGAGGCTCAACAGGGCTCTGGGCAGCCTGATCTAGTTGGGGATGTCCCTGCTGACTGCAGAGGGGTAGGACTGGATGACCTTTGAGGGTCCCTTCCAACCCAGACCATTCTATGATTCTTTTGGTTTTGGTTTATGAATGTGTGAGGTGGTTCTAATTTTAGTGTTGTTCTGGTGAGTCCAGCCCTGAGATTCATAGAATGGTTTGGGTTGGAAGGGGACTTTAAGGATCATCTAGTAGGTGATTTGCTAATGAAGTGACTGAAGGCAGGAGCGACCTCTGGAGCTCCAGCAGTGAGCTTCCAGCCTGAAAATCAGTCATTGAGTCATTTCCTCAGGCAACAAGCTGTGCCTGCAGGAAAGAAGCACCATTGGCAGCACCATTAACTTCAGATGTGCCTCCTCCAGCTGTGGAGAGAGATGGTGCCTCCTCTAGGGCCAACATGAGCAGTGAGATACATTGGGAACTGGTTGAAGGACAGGGCTAGAAGAATGGTGGTCAGGGGGGCAGAGTCCAGTTGGAGGCCTGTGGCTAGTGGTGTCCCCCAGAGGGGCCAGTACTGGATCCATTCCTATTCAGTGATCTGGGTGAAGGGACAGAGCCTAAGCCAGTTTGCTGATGGTATCAAACTGGGAGGAGTGGCTGACACCCTGCCAGGCTGTGCTGCCATTCCGTGAGACCTGGCCAGGCTGCAGAGTTGGGCAGTCAGAAATAGAATGAAATTCAACAAGGGCAGGGGTAGAGTCCTGTAGCTGGGGGAGAGCAACCCCAAGGGCCAGTACAGGTTGGGGGCTGATCTGTTGGAGAGCATCTCTGGGGAAAAGGACCTGGTTGTCCTGGTGGACAACAGGATGGCCATGAGCCAGCAGTGTGCCCTCCTGGCCAAGAAGGCCTCAGTGGTCTCCTGGGGTGCATCAAGAAGAGTGTGGCCAGCAGGTTGAGGGAGGTTCTCCTCCCCCTTTACTCTGTCCTGGTGAGGCCACACCTGGAGTAGTGTCCAGTTTTGGGCTGCCTGGTTCAAGAAGGACAGGGACCTCCTGGAGAAGGTACAGCAAAGGGCTACAAAGATGCTGCTGAGGGAACTGGAACATCCCTCATGAGGAAAGACTGAGAGAATGTGGTCTAAGAGCAGAATGATATGCTTAAGATACTTTAAAATGCTTAAAACACTTTAAAAATACTTAAAGGGTGGGTGTCAGGAGGACAGGGCCAGGCTGTTTGCAGTGGTGCCCAGTGACAGGACAATGGGTAACAGGCATCAGCTTGAACATCTAAATATGAGGTGGAACTTATTTACTTTGAGGGTCACAGAGCACTGGAGCAGGTTGCCCAGAGAGGTGGGGGGGTCTCCATCTCTGGAGACATTCAAAACCTGCCTGTCATGGGAATTCTACCAAAATCCACTGTAATATTAAAGACAGGGAGAAGAAGGGCTGCTTTGTTGTTGTTGTTTTCTTTTCTAACTTGCTATAAAGCTTATCCAGCAATATCATAGAAAGCAGAAGGGCTTGCAGCTCAGGGCAGTGAAACACTGCAACAGCTTGCCCAGAGATGTGGTAGAACGCCCTGGAGGCATTCAAACTTGACAGGGCCCTGAGTAACCTGATCTAGTTGGGGATGTCCCTGCTGACTGCAGGGTGGGTTGGACTGGATGACCTTTGAGGGTCCCTTCCAACCTCATGCATTCTAAGTTTCTCCCAGCAACCAGCAGCAGAACGAGGGGACACAGTCTCAAGCTGTGCCAGGGGAGGTCTAGGCTGGATGTTAGGAGGAAGTTCTTCACAGAGAGAGAGACTGCCCATTGGGATGTGCTGCCCAGGGTGGGGGTGGAGTCACCATCCCTGGAGATGTTCAAGAGAAGCCTGGATGAGGCACTGAGTGCCATGGTCTGGTTGATTGGGTAGGGCTGGGGGATAGGTTGGACTGGATGAGCTTGGAGGTCTCTTCCAACCTGGTTGATTCTATGATTCTATTTCTAAATTCTATTTCTTTCTTTCTTTTTTTTTCTTTTTTTCCAGCCAGGAGGGTCTCAGCCAAGGTCAGAGGGCAAAGTACCTGAGCTGCTTGGGCTGAGTCTCTCAAAGTCTGTCCTGACAGAGGCAGTGATTCGAGGTTTTGGGGGGGGTTCATCCCTGAATTTTGAGGTTGCCCTGGATCACCATGGGCCCTGTAAAGCACAGAGCACTCAGCACCTCAAAACTTACTTTCCCATAAACAAAAGATTCCTGGATCTGGTTTACAGGCTGAGGCAAGCTCCCTTCTGTGGGGATGGATTACCAGGGCAAGTAAGTCTGAAGTAAGGGATTTGTGCTCCTGAGAAAGGAAAGGGGTGATGGAACTTGGCATTTAGAAGGAAAGCAGTTGGAAGCCAGGTGTCTTAAGCACACACTGACAAATGAGGACCTCAGTTCAGTGATTTACTGCCAAAGCTGCTTGGCAGCCCTCCTTCCAGTTTAGGCTTGTTGGTTATCAGATGCTTCCTACACCTGGACATAGAGTGAAATAACACAGGATTGGCTTTGACAGTTCCCAGCTAGTTGATTCCAGGAAGGATCTCTCTGCTTTGCTGCACAGACACAGTTCTGTGTACAGGCTTCTCTTTGAGCTGCTGCAAATACCACTGCTGAGCTGTTTCAGTAAGAGCAGGGACTGTCACCATCTGCCAGCAGGCTTGGTCACCTTCCTGGGGCATGCTTTGAGAAATGTCAGCAGCTCAGCACTTCCCTTTACAGGCACTGGAACAGTTTCCAGGTGATTTCCAGTGTGAGGGAGGGCGCCAGCAGCTGTGAGCCCTGCACCCCATTATTTGAAAGCCCTGGAGCCTGTCCCTGGAGCTCTGAACGAGGGATGCTGGGTCTGCTGCAGATCGAAGCATTCTGTGACTCACTCCTTTGGAGGCAAGAGGGCTGTCTAAGCATTTGCTGATCCAGACAAGTGCAAACACCTACCGGAGCTCATGTCCCAAGCCCAGAGGTATGAGGAGTGACGCTGCTGAAGGTGATCTTAGCAGCACTCCCAGCTCCTGCCTGCCAGCACTGCTTGTTGGAGAGACTGGTGCCATGGCAAGTGCTAGGTAAACAAGCTGGTTGCTTCTGCTGGATGATCTTAAAGTCCTCCTAAGTGCCTGCTGAAAAGTGCTTTTCCACTGCAAGGAAATGACTGGTTTGGTTTGGTTGTGTGGAGAGCCAGGAATGGGAAATGCCAGTGAACACTGAACTGCTTTTCCTGCTGTCTGTAAGATGAGGCAGGTTCACTGTCCTCAGGTCTTATTTCAAAGGCACCCAGGGTCCTGCAGCAATATTAAGCAAGAACCAGAGATGTGTGCATGCATAAAGCCAGGGTTAGGTGCATCAGGAAACAGAACTCTTGTGTATCCACCTGCTGAAACTCAACCAGTGTCTCCCTGTGGCCATGCCTAACATGATTTGATACACCCCCCCCGCCTCACAGTGCTCAACTGAAATTGTGCTCAGATCTTTGTTTTCCCAACACTGGAATAAAGCTGTGATTATCCAGTGTGCTGGAACCTCCCTGAAGTAGAAAGCAGTCAGAATTCACACTTCTCAAGCCAAATTAATGCCCAGGTGCCATTTTGGACCTGCATCCACTGAGTTACACTCTGCATTGAGGAATGGGTTTGTGTGTATTGTTCCTTGCCCCTGGAAAAGAAACTTTTTGTTACTGAGGATTTCTTTGGCCAAGGTGTTTTTCTGCACCAGTTGCTCCTCTTTACAGAATCACTGAATGGTAAGGGTTGGAAAGGACTTCTGGAGATCATCAAGTCCAACCCCCCTCTGCCAGAGCAGGATCACCTAAGGCAGGTCACACAGGAACACAATCCAGGTGGATTTGGAATGTCTCCAGAGCAGGAGACTCCACAACCTCTCTGGGCAGCCTGCTCCTGGGCTCTGCCACCCTCACAGTGAAAAAGTTTTTCCTCATGTTCACATGGAACTTCTTAAATATGAATGCTGGCAGTTTGGGTCTCTGTTGTCCTGTCACCTCACTTCCCAAGTGTCCTGTGTGTGCTGTCCTGCAGCACTAAGGGGTCTTACAAGTCTTGGTCATAGGGGTCAAGACTTGGGTGGAGTCAGGAACATGAAAACCTTCTTTACTTTGAGGGTGGCAGAGCCCTGGAGCAGGCTGTCCAGGGAGGTTGTGGAGTCTCCTTCTCTGGAGACTTTCAAGGCCCACTTGGATGTGTTCCTGAGTGACCTGCCCTAGGTGATCCTGCTCTGGCAGGGGATTTGAACTTGACCTTGAGAGGTCTCTTCCACCCCCTACCATTCTGTGAGTGTGACTGTTGAGTTCCTCTATGTGGGATTCTTTCTCTTCTGTACTTCTGTTAGTGCCTGGCCAAGCATGATCCTGGTCCATGACTGCAACTCCAGGATATGAGGAAATAAATAAACAAAGGTGAGTTTGTGTTTTGGGTTGTTTTTTTTTTTAATCCCTATAAAATGTATCTCAACACCTACCTGCTAGGCTGGTTACCACACAACAGTTTTGTTCTCCCTAACTTCAGAGCCATTCCATTGCCCTTCCTCCTCACACAGCAGGCTGAACCTCCTCATGTAACTCAGAACTTAACAGTGAAGCTCCAAGGGTGCAGCTCTGCAGTGGCAGGGAGAGCACTGGAAGGCAAGCAGGGTGTCTGCAGCACAGGCTCTGCAACACAGCCTTCTCAAAGCACCTACTAGCTTCATCTGTTTGTGTTTGTTTTTTAATGAGCATTAATGCTTGACTTAGTTCTCTGTCATCTGATAACCTGATGACACCATCTCAGTCCTTCTGAGAATCAAACTGAAGCAACATCCACAACCTCAGTTGTTCTGAGAATCAAACTGGAGCAACATTTTATTGCCATTTTAAAGGCTTCCTTGTATTAGAGAAAAACAAAATAGAAAGTACAGTGATTAACAATTCAAATCCAACCTTTCTCTCACTGGTATCTTCATCCTTTGTTATTTCCATGCATCAGCAGAAAAGTGACCCATAACATGCAGAGGGAAAGGAGATTTTAATTTCCAGAATGATTTTTATACAGATCAGAGCATATTAATTATAGAGACTTCTTAGACACCAAGGCGGTTGTGTATGAATCAAGCACAGCAAGAGCAGCCCTGCAGCAGAAAGGGTTTTAAACTGCAACTTCTCACCACGGAGCTGTCAAATGAAGGGAAACACTTGTTCCATGAACCAGGATAAATGTTTAATGAGTAGAAAACTGGAATTGGAGAGGACTTTTCTGATACAAAAGAAATCCCCCACCTTAGCTGGGGCTGGGTGGGGAAGGGATGGTGTAGAGGAATTCCTTTGTTGCTATACTTTGGGCTCTAAAATGGGGCGGGGGGGGAAAGGGTGAATTCTTCATTAGTATGCAGTGTGAGCTCACCTGCTGCCAATGCTGCTCATCTCCCACACTGCATGTGTAGATTGAGGTGTGGATTGGATGTTGAGGGTAGATTCAGGCTGGACAGCAGAGGAAGTTCTGCACAGTTAGGGTGGGAAAACACTGCAACAGGTTGCCCAGGGATGTAGTTGAAGCCCCATCCCTAAAGACATTCGAGATGACTTGCTGTGGCCCTGGGCAGCCTTGATCTAGTTGGAGGTGTCCCTGCTGCCTGCAGGGGGGTTGGAGAAGATGCCCTTTGAGGGTCTCCCTTCCAAGCTGCTGCCATCAGTGACCCTGCACGCAGCCCTAAGGAAGGAAAGGCTCCAAGGACAGAACTCAGTTTTATTGTCCACAACTGCGATACAAAAGGGCTGCCGCAGAAATTATTCTTACCCCAGGTAAGAAACCCAGCACTCAGCGAGGGGCTGGCAAGGATATGAAGGAAGGCAGGGGAGAGAAGGACTTCTTCACCTAAAATTCATGGTTTATTTCCTCGATGGAACTGTTCATTTTCTTCCATGAAGAGTCAGGACTCTCCTCTTCCTGCTCTGGAGACAGCAGTGTTTTGCACCAGCCTCAAGCCTGTATAACCACCAACCAAACAGCTTTTACAGGAGACTTTTGCTTTTAGAGTGAGCACACACTGATGGGAACATAGACTAAAAATAACAAATGTTGCTTTAATAAGGATTTCAGTTGTTGTTGTTGATGTTTTCCTTTGTTTTTTATACAGTAGGTGTAGATAGAAAAGTTGTTGTCTTTTTTTTTTCCCAATTATTTTCACAGGTTATCATTGAACATTTCATAGCTGTCTGTTACAGAAGCACCTGAAAAGTGCTTTGAGTCTTTTTGTTTATTATACAGAGTTAAAATATATTACACTTCTGAAGGGATCTTAAATCACTGTAAGGGGGGTTGCTAGCGTCTTAGTGAGCCAAATGGGAGTAAAAGGCAGTCCACATTCATGGTGTGAATATACAGTAAGGTGTTGGACATCCTATTAACTCATTGCTCATGTTCTCAAAATAACCATGGTGATGAGACCTGAAAGAGAAGAAGGGAGAACTGAATGTTTTCGTTTGGTCAAACAAAACATTTCCAACGCTTGCCCGGCACAGGACGTAAACACACACAGAAGGGATTGACAGATACACGGAGAATGGATTGATGGAAGCATTTCACTTCAATGTTAGAAGTATTGCTCCCAGTTTTGATGTAGGCATAGAATCTGAATTCTAGAATGGCAGGGGTGGGAAGGGACCTCTAGAGATCACCTAGTCCAACCCCCCTGCCAGAGCAGGATCACCTAGGGCAAGTCACACAGGAACACATCCAGGTGGGTGTTGACAGTCTCCAGCAAAGGAGACTCCACAACCTCTCTGTGCAGCCTGCTCCAGGGCTCCAGCACTCTCACAGGAATGAAGTTTGTCCTTATGTTGAGGTGGAACTTCCTGGGTTCCAGCTTGTGCCCACTGTTCCTTGTCCTATCACTGGCCACCAGAGAAGAGAGCCTGGCACCTTCATTTTGACACCCACCCCTCAGATAGTGATAGACATTGATCAGATCCCCTCTCAGCCTTCTCTCCAGATTAAACAACCCCAGGTCTCTCATCCTTTCCTCATAGGAGAGATGTTCAAATTCCCCATTCATCCTTGTAGCTCTCTGTTGGACACTCTCCAGCACATCCCTGTCTCTCTTGAACTGGGGAGCCCAAAACCAGACACAGTATTCTAGGTGTGGTCTCACCAGGGCAAAGTAGAGGGGGAGGAGAAGCTCCCTAGACCTGCTGACCACACTTTTCTTGAAGCACCCCAAACAACTGTCAAACAAAGGCCACTGAAGTGCAGTGTCTCTAGTAACTACATGCCAAAGGAGCTATAAATGCTGCAGGCAATGATTGATTTCACTACTGGAACATCTGAACCCTGAGATTTTGACTGAGGGTAACACTAGCAGACAAGCCAAGATAACATTTTTCAGGGAGGGGGGCTAGTTATGGGCAGTGTAATCCAAATGCTGAATCATCAAGTTAAGGCAAGTTAGCTGAAGGCTCTAAGACATTTGTTTCTACTCCTATGCAGAGTAACTGATCAAAGTTACTAATTCCAGACAAAGATGTTAAGCTTCCTTGTCAGTCTGCACAGGGAGCTTTCTACAGACTCTTTGTTGTGACCTTTAAAGGGGGAGGAAAGAGGCAAAAAAAAATAAAGTGCTCTGAGAGAGGTTAAAACCAATTAAAACCAGATGAAAGAAGGAAATGTGGGGCTAATAAACCTACTCATGACACACTGAAAAGTTCACTTTAATTATGTGCTGGTACAGCAAAAAGTACAAATCTGCAAGTTTTTAGCTGTGAGTTATATTGCACAAGGCAAAGGGGAGTATGGAAAAAAACATCAGGACTCCTTGAATTCCAACCTTACCTAACATCAAAACAGAAATTTCCCAGCTCTTAGGCAATCTTCCTTTCTTGCAGGCTGAGATGATGTTAGTACAGCAGCCTTTCACTGCAGAGAGTTCAGCTAAAGCCTACAGATCTCACCATGGATAAAGCCATTTCTGAGACTTTTACTATCCTGATTTAATGATTTACTTAATGAAGATTTTTGAAGATAGAAGCATGACAGCACAGAGCTGTACTGCTGCCTTCCATTAGATAAGCAATTTAGCCATTAAAGAGGAATCAGAGTTCAGCTATTTCTTCAGGTCTGTATTAGCTTTGGCAATCAGTCCCAGCACAATAGCTGCAGGCCTTGGATTCCCTACATCATCACAGAGCCACAACAGAGGCTTCTGGAAGGTGCTGCAGGACAGTCTGTCCCACTTGTATAGGGACTTTCAGGCAAAGGTTTAACTCCTTTCTGTCAAGCAAAGGCTTCCCAAATGTTGTACAGCCCAGTTGGTGTGGCATTGATCTCCCTTGCTGCACAATCCAGTTGGAATTTGCTGTGGAAGAAAGTGTTTTTCATCCTCTCAAGAGTAACCAGCAAGAGCTGCACACAGAAGAATCTTTTCATGAAAACTAAAACCATTGCTCCCAAAGGAATCAAGATCTGCAGGATCTTCAAAGTGAATCTAGAACTAGGTTCAGTTGCTGCAGATGTATGAAGTCAAATGGCTTGCTACAATAGTTACCAGCAGAAACTGGAGTAAATTTCAAAACTAGAGATAAAACCAAAGTTAGGATTACTGGAAGGTCCTGATCATAGAATCAGTCAGGGATGGAAGGGACCACAAGGATCATCCAGTTCCAACCCCCCTGCCATGGGCAGGGACACCTCACACTACATCAGCCTGGCCAGAGCCTCATCCAGCCTGGCCTCAAACACCTCCAGGGATGGGGCCTCAACCACCTCCCTGGACAACCCATTCCAGGCTCTCACTACTCTCATGGGGAAGAACTTCTTCCTCATGTCCAGTCTGAATCTTCCCACTTCCAGCTTTATTCCATTCCCCCCAGTCCTGTCACTACCTGATAGCCTAAAAAGTCCCTCCCCAGCTTTCTTGTAGGCCCCTTCAGATACTGGAAAGCCACAATAAGGCTGCAAATACATCCCCATCAGCTCAGGTGAAGAGCAACCAGTGGGTTTCAAAACCACTTCAGCAGACTGCATGAGTCAGGCAGCTGAGTGTGTGCATTAACCATCAAGAACTTCCATCCTTCCCCATCACTACCTCACCTCTAGCTCTCAGTTTGAATCTGCCTAGCTTGCTTCCTTTAAATCCTCATTTCTGCCAGGTGGGACAGGAGAACTGAGTTTAAGTGGGACTGTTCTTCAAATCTGAAATAGTTATAGAAAAAGAGTCATAACCAATGAAATGTGCAACTTCACTCTGCTTCCTCATTTAGCAGCAAGTTGCAACTCAGGAAGAACTGTGGATGGTGGTGGGCTCTCAGGAGGGCTTTACAAAAACTTATTTCTACACATTTCAACTGCTTATCAAGAAGGCAGTGAATGGAGCCTTTCAGACCAGTTGGAGAGAGAGCAATGAAATAACAGAAGAGATTGAGGTTCTGCAACAGAGCAACTCTCTATTTCAATAAAAGAATAAGAAACAGCACATTCCATTCAGTTTTGTTGGCAGATGACTGCCCTTGGCTGGTCATCAAATGAAGGTGAAATTAACAAGCAGTGGCCTGTATAATAAGTATCAACTACAATCTGGCATAAAATACTTAAAATAGCTAATTTATCCTGATGTCACTATGGCTGCAAGTCAAATATAAGCAGAGCTGCAAACCCAAATGTAAGGTGATGCTCTGTCTGAAGCCACTGGCAAACAAAGGAGAAGTTTCTCAACTCAGAGAAGCTGCAGGGAAACATTTACAACACCCCCAACTACTTACCTAAAACATAAGCAGCTACTAACTTTTGATTCACGCTTAAATGGAGGTAGAGAGGCACCAGGGATTCCATTTCCCCCAATGTAGGTAGCATTAGTGCTGCAACACACACTATTCCTAGGAAGACTGTTAGTAAACTAGGTCCCGACGAGGCAGTTCTGTTTTCTGAAACACAAGAGAGAACCCAGCGGTGAGGAACACCCAACCCACATCAACATTAAAGACTCTGCAGTACATCAGAGCTGCAATAGCCAGAGGTTTTCTTTTCTCCCTTGGAAGGTTGGAAGGGGTGGAAAGCAACTTTTCAACCCACCCTTCTAAGCTGTCTGCATTTTGGAGAGGAGAAAGCTGCTCCTTGTTCTGATGCTGGAACTTGTTTTCACATGGCTTCCCAAACCCCTCCCCCGTCTGGAGGGACAGAGCCCGCCAGCCCCAGTAGCTGTACACACAACACATTCATCACAGCTGGATGTTTCAGCAGTGCTTGAGGTTTCACCATGCATCCTGACTCCACTCCTTGCTGTGTGCCTGCAGTGATTGGTAATCACTTAGGAAACAACACCTAAAAGAGCTCCACAGGCAGAGAACTGCTTCCACCTCCAGAATAAAACTTGGCTACAGGACAAGCACAGATTCCTGGGCCAGATCAGTTCCCCTTCTTTCGTTAGGGGCTGCACCTGCCAGAACCAGTTGCCAACAGGAAAAAAAAAAATCAGTAATATTTGAATCTTACTCTAAAAACTGTGAAAATGAACAGTGCAACATCCCCAGAATAAGGGCATACAAACCAGAGCTGAACTCTCCTTCATATGCTTTACTGTGCTGCAGTTTAACAGCTGGAACCTACTCAAAGGCACAGTTGTGTAATCTTTGAAAGAGCTGCTAACATGTTCAGTGAATACCTCTAACCAAATTCTCAAGGCTTACTGGAAACTAGCCAAGGTTTCCATCAAGTTCTTCCATCCTCAGTGACTAGCAACATGTGTCCTATTTCAATTCCAGGAATCTGGAATTTCTAGGTTGCAGGTTAGATGCAAAGATCGTAGTTGCTGTGTAAGCAAGCAATAGAATGGAGTCACCAAGACTTTCTTTAAGCACTTGGATAAAGACAGGTTGTCCAGGATGGTTCAAAACTTCTCTGCTGGAACAGCTACCACAAGCAACATTTAGTTCTGGGAACCCAGACATCTCCCTAAGTTTGCTTTAACCAGGTACCCTACTAATAACTATCTGGAGGGGGTTTTTAGTAGAAGGTGTTTCATCAAACAACAAACTAAACAGTCAGTTTGGTTTGAACAAGAGGAACACTCAAGCAAGTTCAGCTGTTTTCTAGAACTGATGTTTGTTCTTGTCATGAAAAATTAAACAGTGACAAGAATATTACAGTATAAATCAATGAAAGAACAAGGCTGCCAAGTTGAGAAGTGGTTTAGATTTAGATCTGGTACAACTTGATACTTTTTCTATCTCCCCTTACCCCTTTTGGTCCAGGTTTTGCCCCAGACTGTTGATTCACCTCCTCACCTACAAAGCATGCAGAGTTTTCTGTTAGCCCCTAAGCTTCTCTGTGTTTGTGAGGCAGACAAAGGAGCACTTTAGAAAATGTTTTGGCAGTATTTCCTGCTCCTCCGGAAATGGAGGATTAAGGGTTTGGAACAAACTCAGGAGGGGCATATGTTCTGAGACAGCCCAAGGAAAAAAACACCATACCATCCTTTTGCAGGCAAACTCCCATCAGCTGCAACAGAGCTCCTGCACCAGGGGAACAGAAAATCTACTCTCCAAGGTCTGACATGCAAACACGGGGCAGCAAAGGGGCTTGGTTAATCGAGACAGCATAAGCAGAGTAGTCATAGTTTGGGTTCTTGGACACTGTCATCTCCTAGTGATAAAAACAGTCTTACAGGTAAATAAAAAGAACTACTTCTGAATTTATGCTAGTGAACTATTGATAACTGATTCAGAAGACAGGAAGGGTAAAAGATTTCAACTACCTGGTTGACACAAAGACTGATCAAAAAAGACACTTTCAGCCAGGTGTTCTTTTATCCGTTTTTCCTCCTCTTCCTTTTGTTGCTGTTGCTCCTTTGCAGATGGAAGTAGAGTAGCAATAATCTCCTTTTTCCCCAGTGCTTTCCTCTGGCTCTGCTCAGACACTTGCAGACGGAATTTATCTATCACACCATAGTAAGCAGCCCGGACATCTCTGTGACGAATCACACTGCAGAGGAAAACATCGTTTTCAGCCAGAGGAACTCATCAGGAGCCTGCCTCCTGTGGAATTACAGCCCACAGCCCTCCCACAAAGACACACTCCAATAGGCCACATCCCTGGTGCCTCTTCCAGCACCCACAGCTCTGGAAGCTTTCATCTTGCCTTCACTTCCCACCATCCCTTATGTTTGCTCTGATTCCCAAATATATGTATGCTTTACTGGCTGGCCAAAAAGAACAGGTAATTCATGGAGTGGGTTGGATTGGAAAGGACCTTGAAGATCATCTAGTTAGAATCACAGAATCAGTCAGGGTTGGAAGGGACCACAAGGATCATCTAGTTCCAACCCCCCTTCCATGGGCAGGGACACCTCACACTAGATCATCTAGTTCTGCCACTAGAGCAGGTTGCTCAAGGCCCTGTCCAGCCTGGCCTTGAACACCTCCAGGGAGGGGGCATTCACGACCTCCCTGAGCAACCTGTGCCGGTACAGAATCATAGAATGGTCTGGGTTGGAAAGGACCTCCAGAGGTCATCCAGTCCAACCCCAACTACAGTCAGCAGAGACATCCTCCACTAGATCAGGTTGCCCAGAGCCCTATCAAGCCTCACCTTGAATACCTACAGGTGTCCCAACCACCTTCCCGGGCAACCTGTTCCAGTGTTCCACCACCCTCATAGTAAAGAACCTGTTCCTAACATCCAATCTAAATCTGCTCTTCTCACTTAATTCTTTATTTCAAGTACACCTTTGCCTCAATATGAGGCCTAGCTGCCAATGTGCATGAAACACCAATTATCTGAAAGATACCTTCCTGTCAAAGTTGTTTCCTGATTTTAAAAGGTATGGGGGGATTAGAGTGGACAGGGAAGGAAAGAAGAAAAGTAAGACTGCCAACACTTGGAGAGGTGATGGCAAAATTCTAGGGGTTTGAGGCAAGCAGGTTCAAAGCTTTAAACTGTACTTGCTCAGGAGCAAAACTCATTCCCCCTTTATGTACAGGAGTCAGCTAGATGTAAAGGGACTTTCAAAATCAGAAGCCTACCCTCAAGAGCACGTAACAGTGCAGTAAAGATGACAGCTGTGCAATAAAAATGGCAGCTATGTGTCTACAAACATTACCCACTGAAAAAGAGGTGAGAAAATCTGGGTATCAATGGCAGAGCTCTGTGCTATTATCAATCTAGCTACCTTGAGCATGTTTCACAGCCTGCACTGAAATGCATGATGCTGCAGATACTTCAGTAGCTACCAGGAGCTATGCTGGGTGTAGCAGCACGAGCTGCAATCAGATCTCAGATTGCAGAAATATCCTCTGAGTTACAGCTCAAGTCAGTTACTCTCTTGGTAAACCTTCTCCTCACTGTCCAGCAGCCACTCTTGCTCTGCTGTTTTTAATACACTGACCAAGGTGGCTTTGACAGTAAAACAGCTGTTGCATTCTTTCTAGTTTTAGGGCATTTCATGGGCAAAATTATATGTGGGACCTACAAAAGGCACAGTTTTAAAATAACAGTGATCAAAGGTAACAACAGATCTCCAAGCAGTGCTCTGCTCAACTGCCTCCTCTCTGCAGTTATGATTCATTATGAAAATACTTCTCTAGCATTAAGGAAAAAAGAAAAGTCACATTCAGCTTTTTGAATCTGTATTAGCTCTTTGGGTTAACATGGATTTTAGTTATTTTTCCCAAGTGGAAAACTTTATTTGGTTGGTTGTTGGGTTTGTTTTTTTTTTTTTTTCTTTTGTTTGGTTTGGGTTTTTTTCTTGGTTGTGTTTTGTTTAGTTTGTTATTGTTGTTTTTCGTTGGGTTTGTGTGTGTGTGTGCAATGCCATTTTAGATTTTAAAGACAATTCACATAAGTGATTTGGCATTTTAGATTTTAAAGATAACACACATAAGTGATTTGGCTTTAGGAAGGCTGCCATCTCCTGAGATATCAATAAATGCTTCTACCTTTAGAAAGACAGGACAGTAGTCTTGAAAATGCTTCAAGAAAACTTTTTTTTTTTTAATAACATATACACTAAATTGCTGCAAGAACCAGGTTTTTGTGTTTCAGTCTTCATTTAAAAGAACTGTACCTGCCATCACTAACACACAGATTCACAGAATGGATTGGGTTGGAAGGGACCTTAAAGATCATCTAGTTCCAATCCCCCTGCCATGGGTAAGAGACACCTCCCCCCAGCCCAGGTTGCTCAAGGCCTCATTCAACCTGGCCTTGAATGCCTCCAGAGAGGTGGCATCCACAGCCTCCCTGGGCAACCTGTTCCAGTGTCATCCCACCCTCACTAAAGAATTTCTTCCTCATCTCCAGTCCAAATCTATCTTATTCCAGCTCAAAGCCATTATCGCCTTATCACTACAAGCTCTTTGTAAAAAGTCCCTCCCCAGCTTTCTTGTAGCCCCCTTCAGGTACTGGAATGCTGCTCTAAGGTCCTCCTGCAGGCTTCTCTTCTCCAGCCAGTGCTTGTAACTGCTATCTGGATTGAGTGTTCAAAAAGGAAACAGACTGTCCTCCCCCCAAAGCAAGAGGGCTGCAGGAATGTATGTAGTTTTATGTCACTCTAGAGGCAGAAAACTGTGTTTATGACATGCTTTCAGCAAGGTGAGTGCTGGCTGGGCAACTGCCTTCACTGAAACAAAAGGCTTTCTCCCCCCCAACAATCCTAATTCATACAGCCCTTAACATATTAGAAAAGCAGATTCAACACTTATTCCTTCCTTTCACAATTTTGCTTCTACTTTCAGTACCATGGTAGTACCAACCTAACCCGAACCTTTACATAACACTGTGCTGTGAGAACATGCATCAGCTTGCCAAGCAAAGAGATGTTTTCTGCAGACCCTTATAAACAGATACATTCTCCTGTTTCCTTTTAGAGACCATTGCATAATTGGAAGCTCTGTAGAATATCTGTTTATCTGGCAAATGGCCATACTTGCATAGTACTGCTCATATCCTAGCAGTAAACACTGCCCCTTAGACAGCAGCCATTGGAACTGGATGGGGTTTGTGCTGCACAAAAACACTCCTTTGGAAACATGCATATGTCTTATTTTCCTTTATTTAATAAAAAACATTTGTTTAGGATTAACCAAAACAATCACGCCTGTGTAAATGTCTGCCAAAGCCTGCAACAGCTCCCTGATACACTGCTTCCTTCCATTTTTAGGATTGATTTAATAGTTCCATGTTTTTAAACTTCCATTCTATTTAGCAAGTCTTTTGAATTTTCCTAATTACACCTAAGGAACAGAGTCTGTTTATCTTCTTTATCTAACAGAAGATGTAGCTTTGTGGTTTTTCTTTTTGGGTATGCCCATCTGTTAGCCAGAGATTCCAGAAGGTGTTTCAAATTTCAATTCAGAAAGCTCAGTCTGCTCTTTTAAGTATTTCCTGCTTTTTGTAGTTTTATCTGTACATCAACACAGAAATAATATGGAAGATGGAAAGAGTTGGTCTATTTTAGCTTATGGATCTATGCTACTTTGAATTAAAGCACCCTACAGAATTTATGTATTATTTTGGTCACTTAAGTGGCCTTCTTAATTTTCTCTGTTATTGGGTTAGGACCTGACAGCAAAAAAAAAAAAAAAAAAGTAAAGGGGAGACTGAGATCTATGAATAAGATGTGGTTGGGGTGAAAGGTAGGCAAAAGTATCTGTATGAAAAACGGCCCAGGAAAGTGTGCTCAGAAGAACTGCAAACATTTTCACTTTGCCAATCTGCAAACAAGTATTTCTCATATGGGAATCTCAGTCCTGGGGGTGTTCCTTTTCTTGTTATTTCTAACAAAAAAAGTGCTCAGAGGAGTCTCATATTACTCTCACTGCTGGTTTACAAACTATACTACAGGATGAATTTACTAGCAATTTATTGATGCCTGATGAAGAAAATTAAAGAGTATGTCTGACACTGTAATCCTCTGCCCTTGAGTGAAAGGATAGCTAAGACCAGATGGTCACAAGAATATAGGAGATTAGGAAAATACTGTATGAATATAGGAGATTAGGAAAATACTATATTTTCACACAACTTATCTTATACATACATTCATGGGTTCATGATTTGGGACCTTGAAGATCATCTAGTTTCAACCCCTCTGGCACTAGCAGGGACACCTTCCACTAGACCAGGTTGCTCAAGGCCTCATCCAACCTAGCCTTGAACACCTCCATGACCTCCCTGGGCAGCCTGCTCCAGTGTCTCACCAGCCTCACTCTAAAGAACTTCTTCCTCATATCTATGCTGTCCTTTACTACCTCTTAAATAAGAAATTAAGATAATACAGTGTTGTACATCAGAAAAAAAACCCCAACCAACCAGCTTTTACTTACATATCAACACAGCACTGAGGCTTCACTGCACCTGTAGCATCAACCACCGCATATTTATTTGGAGTTGTACAAAGAACTGCAATGAAAAGGACAGCAGTGGTAACAAAGCAGGAAGGAATACTTCACCAACTTCATCAACAGATATAAGTAAAGAGTTTGGCTTTGTAACAAATACATGAATCATAATTGGACTGTTCAAGATCACCAACTAACCTTTAAATAGAACTTAACCTAAGAAACCCACCTTTGAATTTTAAGGCAAACTCATAGGGGTTATATAGAGTCAACACCTGCTTGTGTGTTGACTGGTCATCTGCATAAAATATAAGTTCTGTAGGAAAAACAAAAACAGGAAGATTTCCTTCCACTAACTCTGGCTGTCTTTTTTGTTGCTGCATTGGCACTGAATCCTCCTTGCTGCTTCTTGTGTTCTTATGATTTTGTATCCTCAGAGACTTCAGTTTTTGAATCGTTTAAGAATTCCAAAGCATTTTGGCAATTCTAAAGGAAAAAAGGGGAAAAAAACAAAACAAAAAAAAGAGAGAAGGCAAGAAGATTATTTCCATAAGTCTATACTAAACTGAAGCAGTCAACAAAGGTGTAAAAAATATCAAATACAATGCTTGGTTATGGATCTACCTTTACTTAAGTTCCTTTAAAATACAGAAATGAAAAAAAAAAACCCATACTTGCATGGGGTTTCCATCAGCTTAACAACCTGCTATCAAATACATGGATAACCACTTCTCCAGTGTATCATAGCAGCATTTTGGGGTCCCACTCCAGACCAGAGTCTTTGCAACACAAACCAAACACCACCACCAAAAAAGGTATCCCCACCCTTCCCTCAGGACACTACAACTTGAAAACAAACAGCAGAAATAAGGAAACACAAGGACCTAAGCCAGCAGTAGTCACTGTTTAGGCAGGTGACCTTCCTGGATGAGGTATAATATCCGCTCAGGTAGGCGCTGAGGTATGTCAAACCCCTGAGACTCAGAACCAAAGAATGGGGAACACCTTCACACCTTGCTTGGACTCAACAATTGCATGGTACTCACAGGCAATGAGCTGAAAAATAACTGGCATGAGTAACACCAAATAGATTTGGGACTGACTATTTGATTAAGATCTGCCACTGCTGTCTCTAACCCAAGTATAACCATTGCAGTTCTCCCTCTGCCACCCCTCCATGGTTTTGTTTTATTTTGAGTGACATTCCTGAACTAAAAGCAGAACCCATGACCCGACCAAGCAACAATCCCAAACGTAATTCATAAAAGAAAATTAAAGCCAGGCTCCTCAGCACACATACCACTGACTTGACACACTCCAGCCAGGACAAAGTGAAACAGCTACACAGAGATTTCCCCCAAGAATGTCATGTGTTACTGTATCTCCTACAGGTTAATTATCAAACTAGAGTTGTCCTCTCAGGCTTAACTTTGTTCTGTAGTAGAAAATATTAAAAGAACAAGCAGTTCCTACTGACTTGTTTGCTGTCATTTTCATTTCCCATGAAGCTTTGTAAAACAAGGTCCATTTCAGCTTTCTCCAGTTCGGGTGTGCCTTAGGAACTGTAGTTTCTGAACTTTGTAGCAGTGAGTGGTCCCGGTGCTATGAACAATCAAAACTCAATGCCTATTTCTGCATTCTAAACATTCACATTTCCAAGCACCAGATATTTGAAACATGACACAAGTTTAGGTGTTTACTAAGTGTATCTGTCATACCTTCAGATTTACAGGTTCTGATTCTTATTCACAGACTGAGTTTTTAAATGTATTTCTGGTTTAAAACAGCACATCATCCCTGTAGAATTTAAATTCATGGCTTTTATTGGAATGTCCTTCCCCAAGATCCAGTTTCTTTTCAGAGCACAGGTTTGTTTCCACTGCACTGAAATGCTACTAATAATATTCTGAAAACAAATCCCCAATGACAGCGTTCCAAGCTGATGTTCTGCTACCTTATTAAGCAGAGTCCAGAAAAAGAAATAGCTCTGTAAGTGGCAATTCAGGATCCTTGTGCCCCTTAGAATTTTGGTGAATCCCTTTTGTTTCAGACAAATTAACAAACTCTGGAATCACTTTGTGCAGCAAGTGTAAGCAGCATTTCTTGAACAACTTTATGTACTGTTGCTAAGTGAGATTCATTGTTCCAGTCAAACATATTAACACTATATGAAGAGCTAACATGGAAAAAATGACAGCTCATAGGAATGAAAAATAAGTTCTTTTGAAACTTCTCATAGGCAGAAGAGTAAGAATTTGGGTTCCACCCCTCCCCCCCCACCCCTGCCTGAAGTGAGCTCAATGTAGTACACAGTAATAAGCACATGTGAAAATCTTTGCTTCTCACACATACCTGTACTACATCCATTATGTGTGGCAGAAATAAAAGCAATATTTGAAAGCTACAAAAAGGGTTTTTTTCCCCCCTAAGAAATGCTTTAAACTGCATAACCAATTGTGAGCTACTGCTAGGTATTTTTAAATGGCTACATTAGAAAAAAAATTAAACTATTCATAATAATTAAGATTATTTTGATGTTTTAGTTTATTTGAATACTCAACATGTTTTATTCTGATTCCTGCCATCACACCACAACTCCAGTTTTCTCAGCTCAGCTAGCAGCTGAGTTCAGATGTCCCAAACCCCACAGATCCCAACATCACGGGAGGTATGGATCACTAAGCCTCCTAACAAGCTCATTTTTCTTATGCATAAGTTAAAAACACAATTCACAAACCTCTCAGGATTCCACAAGTTGCAGGAAGAAAGACACCAATCTTAAAAGAAGTCTATCCTGTGACTGCTTCCTTATTTAACTTGGCTGGATGAGAAGTTACCACTCAAACCAGCAAAAGGAGAGCCTGGCAAACCCAGGCCTATAGTAGACACATTTGCTGACACAGCAGTGTCATTCAGAAGATAAATGTCTGGATTTCTAAGCAAGCAACCAGTATCCTTTTTTGAGATCATCCTTTTGTCTTGCTACTTACCCTATCTCACCAAGTGGCATCACCAAAAGTACTTTTCCCAAAGCCTGCATTATAAATTACAGATCTCCTGGGGAGATCTGATGGCTTAGCATTAATAACAGCATACCCATCATATTGCACTCATCAACAAGAAACTGTAAAGGCTTTTAGAGAGGAAGGCTATGCCAGCAGAGCTTCTCAGCACAGCTTAACCCTAAAGCAGCACTCACATTCAGAACAAGGCTCAGTAGCCACCTGCCTTCAGCAGCCCAACCAGAATCACACAGAATCACTATGGTTGGAAAAGACCTTTAAGATCACCAAGTCCAACCATTATCTAACTCTACCAGGGCCACTATTACACCATACCCATGAGATCCATAAGATGGGTTTTAAATACATTTAGTGATGGGGATTCAACCACTTCCTTGGGCAGCCTGTTCCAGTCTTTGAGAACCCCTTCAGTGTAGAGGTTCTTCCTAAGGTTCAACCTAGATCTCCCCTGGTGTAACTTGATACCATTTCCTCTTGTCCTATGGGCAAAGACCAACACCCATCTCACTCCAACTTCCTTTCAAGGAGTTGTGGAGAGAGCCTTCTTTCTCCAGGCTTAACAACCCCAGTACCCTCAGCTGCTCCTCACCACATCTGTTCTCCAGATCCTTCACCAGCTTCATTGCCCTGCTCTTGACTCGCTCTAGCATCTCAATGTCTCTATTATACTGCAGGACCAAAACTGAAACCAATATTCAAGGTGTGGCCTCACCAGTGCTGACTACAAGGGTACAAACTCCTCTACTCCTGCTGGCCATGCTATTCCTGATGCAGACCGGGATCCCATTTGCCCTCCTGGCCACCTGGGCACACTGCTGGGTCAGCATACCTAGGCCAACCACTGAAAGCACACTTGTCTGCCACAGCACAGCAGATTCTTACCACCACCACCTCTGAATTTTGTGGTCAACAGTCACCAAGATTATTTGCACATCAAACAAGCAGCAACTGTACAAACCCAAGATCTGTGGTCTGAGTTCCATGACTTACACTGCACAGATGGGCTTCTCCTTGTTCTGCCAGCAAGACTCCCTGCAGGTGCAGGATCTGCCAAACACAAGGCTCAGAACAGGACACAGGCCAACGTGTGACACCTGAACACCACCAGCTCTCCTTCCAGCGCTATTTGAAATCCAGACAAACAATTGTCACTGCTACATTTTTTTTAGCACAATAAGGATCTTTCCTCCCTGAAGTTACTAAATATATATTGCTGGTGTCACAATAGCACAGATCTGCCAGTGTTTCCTTTGAAATCCCTTCCTTTAGAAATTAAACTCGACAGAGAAAAAACACAGAGTGAAATGTTAACTTCTCCCTAGGGTCAGAAACAACACCGATTGTGATTTGTTTTTACTTAGTAAGTATCTGCTGAAAAAATAAATCAAGGGAGGAAGTTTTGTGTTCCCATTTTAACTGCCAACAGCCTCATCACCATGACTTCCGAGTACATTTGTTGGGGTTTTTTCCTAACAACTGCAAATAACTGTATAGAATGTCACTTAGTAAACACGTAATTCAGAAATAAGCTCTTTACAGTTGTAGTCTCCATGTTTTTCCTTTTAAAAACTGGGTGATTACAATGTAATCTGATTTTGATGTGTTTCACAATCTACACAAGAAGCCTTTCTACACTGTAGTCAATACACTGATGCCTTTTGAGAGCATATTTACAAAACAAACGACAAAGTCTTCTTCAAAATTCCCTCTTCTGCCAGGCTGAGAGAGTCCTTGAAGCTCCATGTAAATACAGCATGCTATCTCAGGCAGATCTAGCAACATTTTGTTTCTCCCAAAGTTTCTTAAGGCCTCAACGTGCACTTACGCAAACCAATGTTTAAACTACCTGCAATTATTTGGGAGAGTCACCAACACTCAGCACAGAACCCAGCAGCCAGGATGGCTGCATTCCACTACTGCTAACTCTGTCACTGACACTCCATGACCTTGAGCAAGTTGGTTAACCTCACCTCGGTTTGCTAACCTACGAAGGCACACATTCGGCAAAGTATTTAAGTAGGTGGGTAGTCACCTTTAAACTGGCAGAACTGCTCTGATACTCTGCAAAGCCTGGGCCAAAATAATGCTATTGTTTACCTTTTTACAGGCTGAGAAATGTAATTAGTAACTGTCTCTAGGATGCTATAAAATTAAACAGTCTGAGCGTTACCTCTTAGCATGGATGACTACAACATACATAAATCATGCTGATACTGACAGCAAAATTTATTAGGACCACTTTTTTTTTTCCCCCTTTATTTTTCAAATGCTGAAAAGGTGACAGTAACAACAACAAAAAAATTCAAATGCCACTAAGAGACACACAAAAGCAAGGGAAAACGAAATGACAGCTGTGCACTGCTTCTGATCCATTCTCCCATGCAGTTCTGAAGAAACCCATGGAAGGCTTTCAAGGGCACATCTGTTTTAGTCTTGTCTCAATTTCAGGTTGCGTTTAATGCACCAAACACGCTGTTTTTTAATTGTGTGTGGTGTTCATTAGCGCTACGTGGCCTCTTCCCCTGTCTCAGACCAGGTTCAAATAAATACTCGGCTCAAATACTAAGATGCCACAGATGAACTGAGGAAAACGCTCTTTCCTCAGAGAGTTACGGCTGGAAAGGCAGCGCAGTTTGACTCTCCAAGCGCACCTACTGCAGGCAGAGCCACGGCAGTAACTGCACACGCTTAATTGATCCTCTTTGTTCTCCAACAACATGCAGCAGAGATAAAGGCTGAGGCATCTGCGCTCTAACGGCCTCTCCCCACCCTGCGCCCTGCCCTGCCAGTGACGATACCGGAGCCAGCACCTTCGCCGTCCTGCACGGCTTCCCCTCCGACACCTCGGAGCCGCTACCAGCGAGCCTCGGCCTCACCGGCACCAAGCCGACACTCACCCCCTCGGGACTGCTCGGCTCCGGCTATCCGCTCCCCGCCGAGGAGCCCCGCGGGTGAGAGGGGCCCAGCCGGGCAAGGCGGAGCCGTGCTGCGGGGGGCCTTGGAGCGCGGCCGCCGCCCCGCTCCGCCTCACGGCCCTGCCGAAGGGAAGAGCCCCAAGCACCGGGCTCCGCTAGCGCTCCCCACCCGAGCCGGCAAGGCCAGAGCTACCGGCGCCGGAAGGCCCATTCTCCCCGCTGAAGGGGAAAGGAGGCCCGGCCTATCAGCCCCTCACTGCCCGGCCCGGGCCCGGCTAACAGCCCTGGGAGGGGGCTGTCGCTCCTCCCCGTCCCCCCGCGCCCCATCCCGGAGGTGTCGCGCTGTGTCCCCCGCCCCAAACTGACTCACCCCTCCGGGGCCGCTGGGTGCGGGCTCGGCGGCGCCCCCTTTGTCCGCCGCCGCCCCCCACCCCCCCGGCCTGCTCCCGTCACTGCAGGTAGCGTCGTCGCTATGGCTGCCGGGATGGCTGCGGCCTCCCCCCGCCGGCGCCAGCCATCGCGAGCGGCGCGGCGCCCCGCCCCGCCCTGCCGCAGGCACGCCTCTGCCTCCGCCCGCCCCGTCGCCATGTTGGCTCGGCCCAGGCGGAGCTGGGCTGCTCGTCTGTGTCGCGGACTCTCTGGTATTGTTCGTCGCCCTCTTCCCCGCGGGGGGATGGCAGGCGCCTGACCCCCGGTCTGCAGCTCTCAGGGAATGCCGGTGCTATGGGTGTGCTTTCCGGGCTGCAAAAGAGGGAGGCCTAGTGGTAGGAAGCGGGAGGTGGGGTGGTGTTGCAGCTGGTCTGGCTCTCCTTTCCTATGGGAAGTCGTCTTTTAAGGACTAATTTACCTCGTCTAATGGTTTCTGAGGTCTGATGCCCCCCCCGAATGGGCTCCTGGCCGCCTCTCATGGCTCTTACTGCTGCTCACTTGGGGGCATGCCGGTTCCCAAACCCGGCTTCAGGCTCCCTTCGGCTGTGGCTGTGGGGCTGCAGCGGTTTGAATTTGGCTTACAAATGGTGGGGCAGGAAGGGTCAGCCTGGCTCACCTGTCTGAACACAGAACTGGGAACAGAGGTGGAAGGGGAATCAATGAGCCTCTAATCGTACAGCAGCACGGCTCAGATGAGGCACGTTGGCTCTGCAAACTGTTCCTGTTACCTTTGTTCCATATTCCTCTTGTTTACTTATGGTGTTTTTATTAAATCAAACTATTGGTGGACTTTAGCTCATTTTATGCAGTATCTACTATGGCCTTTCATAGATTTTTTTTTTTTTTCCTTGACTTGGGTTTTTAAGCCTTGTATAACTGAAAATGCAGCAGTGTAGTTGCCACCTAAAATCATCCCCAACTTTTAAGGTTATTAGTGCAGCAAAATATTTGTGTTGTAAGTCAGGTGAATAATTAATATTTATATTAAGCCATCCAGTCAGCAGGCTTGGAAAATGCTTTACCAATTACCAGTCTTGACCCACCAGTAAAATGAACACACTTCAATGGTGAAATAAACACAGCGGCCATTAGTATTTCACAATAATGTCATGAAACAACCCAGGACAGGAAGGAATATAGTTTGTTTATTTAAAATCATGGAAGATACTATTTTTTTTTTTAATTTCCATTTTGCACCTTGGCCAAGATGTGTCTTTTAGCACCCACCTTTTTTCAGTGCTACCTTCTGCAGGTCTAATAGTTGCTAATAGATAATTAACAGTTTCAGTCTTACAACCACAAGTTACATTAGATTGCAGTTAATAAATACAGAAATTAGAATCTTAGCAGAACTTCTGCAAATGTATGCTGTGAAAACTGAGAAAATTTGTCTTTGTTTCTTGACAAGTGTCTGTCAGCCCATATGAGTTTTAACATTTATGTTTAAAAACAAACTGGAATTCTTGTTTTTAAAAAGGCTCTCAGCCTTCAGCATTTGAGATACATTCAGAAATGTATTATATTTTTCTATTAGTCAAATGCAGGCTGTTCCTAATGTTGGAAACCTATCTCAGGAGATGAAGCAGACATAAACATGCTTCACAGTATCACAGTACATTAGAGGTTGGAAGTGACCTCCAGAGATCATCCAATCCAACCCCCCTGCCAAAGCAGGATCATCCAGAGTAGTCCGCACAGGAATGCATCCAGGTGGGTTTGGAAAGTCTCCAGAGGAGACTCCACAACCTTCCTGGGCAGCCTGTTCCAGTGTTCCATCACCCTCACTGTAAAGAACTATCTCCTCATGTTGAAGGGAAGTCTTCTATGTTCAAGCATGTGCCTGTTGTTCCTTATCTTATTACTGTGCACCACCAAAAAGAGCTTGGCCCCCTCCACTTGGCACCCATCCCTCAGATATTTATAGACATTCATGAGATCCCCTCTCAGTCTTCTCAGTATATTAAAATATTATCGTAGAGATACTGAAATTAATAGTAAACAGAATGATCAAATTAGGAAAAGAAAACCCAACAAACTAATTTAAAATGGCCATGCTTAGAATTGCTTTGGTTGGACAAGCCCAGCTGTGAACCTAGCACCACTGTGGCCACTAAACCATGTCCCCGAGTGCCATGTACACACTTTTCTTGAAGACCTCCAAGGATGGTGAATCCACCACTTCCTTAGGCAGCCTGTTCCAAATGCCTGAAAAAGGACATTAATTAGCCATGTTGGTATTTTCATCCAGCTGATTTACAAAGACTTTCAGGATCTCTAAAAGCAGGGTTTAGGTCTCCCTTCATAAGTTACTCAGAATTCAGCTTTGGTTTGTCTCTCACATGTTTCATGTGTACATCCACAGCCCACCTGATGAAAAGCAGCAGTGGTGCTGGCCTCCTTCCTCTGCCACTCATCTCTTGCTGCAGCTTGCTTCTCAAGTTATTTTGTTATTTTAAAGCCTGGTGTTAACTCCAATTAAATGTGAAAACTTGTATGGATACTAGTGGGAGTCAGTGCTCTGTTGTCCTTGTTGTTAGTGCCTGATGCTTCAGAAAGCATAAACCCCACATTTCTGACAATAATTATGCAATAATTCACCCTTACCCCAGACGTTATTAAAGGTATTCATGTGCCAGCAGGATTTAACCAGCACTGACATATGCAAAAACTTTACAGACTTGCTTTTGGGGCCCCTCACTCCCAGAAGGATATTGAGGGGCTGGAGCAGGTCCAGAGAAAGGCAACAAAGCTGGGGAAGGGTCTGGAGAACAGGGCTGATGAGGAGCAGCTGAGGGAACTGGGGGTGTTCAGTGTGGAGAAGAGGAGGCTGAGGGGAAACCTCATTACCTTCTACAGCTCTATGAAAGGAGGTTGGAATGAGGTGCAGGTTGGTCTTTTCTCCCTAGTGTCAGGTGATAGGACAAAAGGAAATGGCCTGAAGTTGTGCAATGGGAGGTTTAGGTTGGAGACTAGGAAAAAATCTTTGCTGCAAGAGTAGTCAGGCATTGGAACAGGCTGCCCAGGGAGGTGGTGGAGTCACCATCCCCGGAGGTGTTCAACAAACCGTGTGGACATGGCACTTGGGACATGGTTTAGTGGTGTTGGGTTGATGGTTGGAGCAATGATCTTAGAGGTCTTTTCCAACCAAACCAATCTATGATCCTATCATTCTATGATCAGCAACTCACTGTTGCTGAGCTCTTTGGTTTGGGGCATGCACAAAGCCTGGCTTGGCACAGCCCTACTGCTCCTCTCACTGCCTTGCCAGCAAGGCTATGGGCTTTAGGGGAGTGAAAAAAATCGCTGCCAGGATGTCTGTGAGTGTGCCCATGTGCCATGTACTGTGATTAGGCTGCTCTTCTGTGATGGGGGAGATGGAGACCACTGCCATGCATGGCAGATCTCAGATCTGTGGGAAATTTTCTCAGTTTTCCTTAGTTATTATTTCACAGTCATAGAATGCCAGGTTGGAAGAGATGTCAAGGATCATCTGGTTGAAACTCTCTAGGTAATAATAATTATTTCTTTCACTTTTTCCTTTTTGGGCTGCTTAATTTTGCCAAAGTAATTAATTATTTGTGGGAGGAGAGGCAGTCTGAGGTTGCAGCCCTTGTTGTGGTGCTGGTAAAGCTGGGAAGAAAAAATATGGATGAGGAACTAGTCAGAAATACAGATGCAAGGGAGGAGAGACACAAGATGCAGTAGATAATCTGCAGCAAGTTTGTCAGCTCTCATGGTGTGATCTGAGGTGTGAAAAAAATTTGGTTCCTGTAGCTAATGTTTGGTCCTCTGATTTTTTTTAATTTTTTTTCTTACCTACCATAGAAACCACTGAGGGTTCCCTACAAGCATTGGCTAGGCTTCTGTTACATAAAATATTGCCTCCTTGCAGCACGAAACCTGAGACTGGAGTCTGCAGATAGAGACTGCTCCTGAATGACTCTGTGGTGGTTTTGGTTGCTGTGGTGATTATCCATCTGTTTAAATACTTTATATGGGAGACTCTCAACTCCTGTCTATCATGGAGAAGATTTTCTGAAGTTGTGAGAAACACAGCATTATGCCTGATCCCTGTCACTTTCACTCTGGGTGAGCAAAAAATTCCACTTCATCTGCCATGGCATAAGGACATTGTGTAGTATTTAGATACAGAGGACATGGCACTGGGCTTCTGTGTTCACTGCTAGCCCAGGATGCCTGTCCCATTGGCATGTGTGTGACAGTGGTGCAGCTGGAGAGGCTGACTGCAAACACTTTGTGAGGGAATCCCCAGTCTGATGCAGGAAAACTAAATTGTATTTTGACAAAGTCTGATAGGAAAAGGACTAGCATGCAGACATCAGAGACCTGAATGGTTTATATATCTGAGTCTTGCCCTATAGCTCTTGGTGCATTTAATTCTTAATAGTGAATATTTGTAATGAGATGCTTTGTTTTTCTTAGAATTGTAGAATTGCTTTTGTTGGAAAAAAACTCTGAGATCAAATCCAATCCTCAACCCAACACCACCATGGCCATTAAACTTTGTCCCACAGTGCCATGTCCATAGGTTTCTTGAACCACCTCCAGGGATGGTGACTCTACCATCTCTCTGGGCAACCTGTTTGGAAGAGGCCTTGAGCAACCTGGTCTAGTGGGAGGTGCCCATGGCAGCAGGGTTTGGTCTAGATGATCTTTAAGGTCCCTTCCAGCTCAAGCGATTCTGTGATTCTATGGTTCCAATGACAAAACATGGTGAATCCTTTTTGACTTTGAAGTCAGGAAATGATGTATCTGCATTTCCATTCACACCCATGTTGTGTTGTTTTTGTCTTGTCTTTGAAAAATTTACTTTTCTTTCTAATTAATTTACTTTAAAGTATTTACATTTTTTAATTTATTGTTTTTTGTGGTTTTTTTTTTTAATGACCACCAAAAGAAACAAAATACTGCATTCAAATAAAGTAGCATGCATGTTCTGACTTACAATAGAAACAAGAATTTCTCAGCCTTGGCTGTCCAAGCTGTTCTTGTAAGTTTATTTCAACAGTAAAAGGCTTTTTCTGACTTGCTTATGTGGCAGCTTTTCAGCTTCCCCCCTCCAGTGGCAGCATGCTGTATTCCCATTGCCTGTCACTGGGGACTAGCATGGATGATTTTTTTTTTTTGGTGTGTGTGTGTGTCAGAGGTTGGACTGTTTGTTTTTCTGATTAATGATGTGGACCTTGGGAGCCACATATCAAAGCACTGTTGAGGAAATATCTAGACCTCTGTTAAAGTGTAATCCCTTCCCAGGCATGCCTGTACAGGAGAGTAAAGGCAACTTGAAGCTGTCTCAGCCTGTGCTCCACAGTGGCTGGAGGAAAGCCAGTTTCACCTTAGAAGTCCTTTAGCTCAGCACTCTGCCATGCTAACGGGTCTCCAAGATGTGCCAATGGACATGGTGAGCACAGCAGCATAGAGATGAGTTTTCTGCAGAGCAGATAACATGATTTGGGGGCTAGAAGTTGAGAACAAGAAACTGTTGTTGCTGCTAAGCAGATGGTCTTGTGCTTAGTTCATGTGGTCTTTGGTATGCCACAAACATGCCACAGAGAAGAGACATCTGAAGGCAAGCAGGCTGGCGTTGAGCTCTGACCTGGAAATTCAAAAGGTTTCTGGATCTCTGCTTTGCTGCCACTAATGATGGAGAAGTTTACAGTGCAGATAGTCTGTGTAAGCTGACTTTTATACTAAATGTAAACAGGGGCAGGTTTCACCATGAAGGTGGTGAGACACTGGAGTAGGTTGCCCAGGGAGGTGGTAGAAGCCCCAACCCTGAAGGATTTTAAGGCCAGGCTGGATATGGCTGTGAGCAACCTGCTCTAGTGTGAGGTGTCCCTGCCCGTGGCAGGGAGGTTGGAACTAGCTGATCCTTGAGGTCCCTTCCAACCCTAACAAGAAGAAGGCTGGTGTAAGATCCAAGCAACCATTTGTGTCCCTCTCAGATCTTGTACTGAGTGAATTCTGCTCAAAGTATACCTGCATTACACTTAAGACAGGTAGCAGGGTTCACTTCCTTGTGCTTGGTGCCTTATGGTTCTTCATGTGGGAGCTCCTAACATCTGCTTTGCTGCATGAAGCTCTATGAAAGAGTTCCTGTACCTGAAAGAGGGCTACAAGAAAGCTGGGGAGGGACTATTTACAGAGGCTTGCAGCAGTAGGATGAGGGGCAATGGTTTGAAACTAGAGCAGAGTAGTTTTAGATTGGACATTAGGAAGAAGTTCTTTACCAGGAGGGTGGTGGAACACTGAAAACAGGTTGCTCAGGGAGATGGTGGAGGCCCCATCCCTGGAGACATTCAGCATCAGGCTTGATGGGCCTCTCAACAGTTTGATCTAGTTGGGGATGTCCCTGCTCTCTGCAGAGCGATTGGACTAGATGACCTTTAAAGGTCCCTTCCACCACAGTGAATTCTATGATTCTATAACTGAGTGTTAGACACCATGGTATTTATGATCATTTAGAAACCCCAGAGGGAGCAAACATTTAGAGTTTTACAGACAGTCATCATCTTTATGAAGTGTAAGAGCTATTTCTGTGTTGTCTATAGGACCCTGCTGAGAATCTCCATTGTCCTGTTCATCAGAAAGCTGCAAACCCAGCGTGGGCTCTGCTTCTTTCAAGAAGATGTGCATACATCTCTTGTAACTAAGCAGTTATGGCTGTTTCATTAGACCTCTAATAACATCTCTATTTCATTTTCCTTCCAAAGATGTTTGTTTCAGTGTTGACACATTATTTATGATGTCATCTGAAAAGTAAGAGGCTATGGTGTCAGATTTACAGCCATTATGAACCACGGTGCTATCTGCATACAAATGGACGGTCGGAGCCCTTCCAGACATTTCCCCTCCTAGTACTGCCTGAGGAAGCAATAAAAATTTAACATTTACCATTGGGAAACACCTGCAGAGATTAAATTAAAACTAGATTATATACTCATCAGTTAAATGTTACAAAAGCAAACTCTTTGGAGATTAACATAAAAATCATCGTTATCAAAATCTTATTAAAAGCTTCACTTTAATGCAGTCCCTTTTGCACCTCCACTGCTGAAGCCTTCTCTATGTGTGACTTGTTAAGGCTTTGTGCAGTGCAGAGGGGAGGCAGGGCAGCCTACCCAGCTAGCAAATGCCTACCCTGATAGTTAGATTTGTTTTTCAGAGCTGACCACAAGTACCGTTTGCCCTTCTCCTTCTGATCCTGGCTGCTCTCTGAAGGACTCTCCATGTTGCAGGCTCTGTTTCTTGAGCAGCGGCGCCAAGGCGTGCTCCAAGCTCCCTCTTGGAGTTCTGCTGGGAATTACTCTGGAAACCACTTGTCCTTCCTGCTGAACTCGCTCCCTACTGTGGTCAGCAGGACGAAGACAAGGGGTTTAAACAGGCTAGAAGTTGAGAACAAGAAACTGTTGTTGCTGCTAAGCAGATGGTCTTGTGCTTAGCTCATGTGGTCTTTGGTATGCCACAAACGTGCCGCAGAGAAGAGACATCTGAAGGCAAGCAGGCTGGCGTTGAGCTCTGACCTGGAAATTCAAAAGGTTTCTGGATCTCTGCTTTGCTGCCACTAATGATGGAGAAGTTTACAGTGCAGATAGTCTGTGTATGCTGACTTGAAAGGGACAGCAGCAGAGATCCACCCCATAGCTGGTTAGCACACACAGTGGTTAGACTTAATTTCTCCACATCTGGTATTGTGGTGACCCCTTTGGCTCAAGGTATTAGGAGCAACCTGCCTTGGGTGTATTCTGAGCTGTGTAAGGGAGGTTACAACTCAGCAACAGCCACATCCTGATTGACTTACATGAAGGACCAGGCTAATTAAAAAAAAAAAAAATTGATTGTGTAGACCCTGCTGAGTTTGGTGGATCCAGAGAATGTGATGCTAACGAGAGTCTGCTTCTCTGGAGACTTTCCAGACCCATCTGGATGCATTCATGTGTGTCCTGTGCTAGATTCTATGGTCCTGCTCTGGCAGGGGGGGTGGACTTGAAGATCTCCTGAGGTCCCTTCCAACCCCTAACATCCTGTGATTCTGTGATCCTGTGCCTGTAATGTAACTTGAGTCACGAAGTCTACCAAAGGCCAGGGGAGTACCAGACCATGTTTTCCTGAAGGCATTTATTCTGAAAATAAATTTGGTGTAGGGACCTCCTGGCCATTTTTCCCAACCCAATGCTGTCTCCTCTTGTATTGGCACAGATCAAGACAATTAAGTTGAACAGTGTGTGTGTGGGGAATCCAACCTAAAAAAAACCTCAATTCACAACAACTTAGGTTAGGCAAAATAGATTAAATGGTGCATAGACCAGTGGGGTGGGGGATGCACAGCCAAAGATTAGGAGAGTAGAAATAGCTGGAGCTGGCTTTGCAGGCAATCAAAAATGTCTGCACAGCTCTGGCCTGGCATTTTAAGCAATAAGTGTTTGCTGGCCCAGCTGCTCTTCACTGAAATAGGTTAGGGAGTGTTCAGACAAGTATATCCAGATCAGAGGGGTGGCAACCTATTGCAGGGCAGTGCTCAGCAGCCTTTAGGCAGCCCTGGGGAGGACTCTGCTGTCAAAACAGCTGGCTTTGGGAGGAGACACGTGTCCACAGCCAGGCTCCTGGCACTGTCTCAACCCAAACCAGTCATGCCCAATGCCTTGCTCTCCTGAGCAGCTCCTGTAGGGTCTAGTTTGCCTTCCCGGAGGCCTGCAGGGACAAGTGGTACATTAGCATTTTTATAATGAGCTTTCCTCCAAGGGGAGGTAATGGTCAGATGTGTTCCTGTGTGGCCTGCACTAGGTTACATGGTTAGGTGTTCCTGCTCTGGCAGGGGGGTCGGACTTGATGATCTCCAGAGATCCCTTCCAACCCTCCCTAACATCCTGTGATCTGGTGACTTCAGCAGAAGCCATGGGCACATCCAAGCACTGGGTGTGAGCCTGCATTCTGTCATTTGATTTGGAGAAATGACTGTATTAACTTGGAAAGGCCTGCTCATGGTTGACTTTCAGGCTCTGAGCAGTGTGAATTACTGGCATGGGGATTTAGAATCATAGAATCATTAAGACTGGAAAAGACCTCTAGGATCATTGATCCAACCATCAATTCAACACCACTAAACCATGTCCCAAACTGCCATGTCCACAGGTTTCTCAAACACCTCCAGGGATGGTGACTCCACCACCTCCCTGAGCAGCCTGTTCCATTGCTTGACCACTCTTGCAGCAAAGACAATTTTCCTAATTTCCAACCTAAACCTCCAGTGGTGCAACTTGAGATCATTTCTTCTCATCCTGCCTTCTCAAAACAATGCAGACCTTTGTGTGCATAATCCTAGACCCAAGATGCAGAAGCTGCAGCACTCCATCCAGTCTGAATTTTCCGTAGTCATTATGCTAAGTAATTCACTTCTACTGCCACTAGAGGTATAACATTCACTTGAGCAAATACCGAAGGAAACATTTAGTTGGAAGCCTTGCCCATATTAATATTTCATTTTTCAAATAATGTTTTTGATCTGGGTTTGGGGTTTTTTTCTTTTTTCTTTTCTCATTTTTTTTTCTTTTTGGAGGCCTCAGCCTACTTTGCCTATTCTCGTTGGGCAGTCTTTCTTTTATTGAACTACAGCTGACTACTCAGGAGATGAAATGCCACTTTTGATTAAAGAATACAGGATTGAGTGCTCATTTAAACTGCATAAAAAGCTGAATTATGGTATCAGTCATCGTATCAATCATCTATGCCTGCCTCATGTGCAGGCTTGTACCAGCACATTTGTAGGTCTCATTTCACCTCGCTTGTTGTTCCCTTGCAAATTTACATTTAGTCTGAAATGCAAACATAACAAAATGTATTTAAAATTAATTCCCCCCCCTCCCCTTTTGTGTGCGTGTGTGTGTGTGTGTGTGTGTGTGTGTGTGTGTGTGTGTGATGACCAACTCTCAGATGTGACCACCCTTTTGAAACTCAGGAAAACTTAGGAAACTCAGGAATACTGTGTCCAGTTCTGGGTCCCTCGCTCCAAGAAGGACATTGAGGTGCTGGAATGTGTCCAGAGAAGGGCAGCAAAGCTGGTGAAGGTTTCTGGAGAACAGGGCTGGTGAGGAGCAGCTGAGGGAACTGGGGGTGTTTAGTCTGGAGAAGGAGGCTTCATTGCTCTCTACAACTCCCTGAAAGGAGGTTGGAATGAGGTGGGGGTTGGTCTCTTTTCCCTAGTATCAGGTGATAGGAGAGGAAATGGCCTCAAGTTGCACCAGGAGAGGTTTATGTTGGAGATTAGGAAAAACGTCTTTGCTGCAAGGGTGGTCAGGCATTGGAACAGGCTGCCCAGGGAGGTGGTGGAGTCCCTGTCCCTAGAGGTGTTGAAGAAACTTGTGGCCATGGCACTTCGGGACATGGTTTAGTGGCCATGGTGGTCTTAGGCTGACAGTTGGGCTTGATGATCTTAGAGGGCTTTTCCAGCTGAAACAATTCCATGATTCTCTCAGTGGGAAGAAGGGTAGCAATAAAACTCCCACACGTCCAGTGGGACTGGCAGAATTGCAGCCTAACCTGGGGTTAATTGCAGCCCTACGCAGTCTGAGTGCAGCAAAAGGATTGCTCAGCTCACTGGTGGGGGCGTTTTTTTGGGGTGGAGGCTGCCTAAATGGTGCCTAGCTGCAACCCTGCTGGAGCCTAATCTCTGCCTGTTTGAAGTCTGTAACCTTTCTTTCCAGATTGCCTGATGCTCAGAGCACAGCTCTGCCAGCTCAGTGCTGCCTGTGCAGAGTTGCTGGCAGCGGTGGGGTGCTGTGGGTTGCTGTGGGAAGTGCCTGCTGTGCCACTGCAGTGCTACCACCCTCAGCAGGGCCTGCTTCAGCCTCCTGCTGCATTTCCACATGCTGCTTCTCACCTCCTCCTCAGCTTTGCCTGGTGAGCACTGCCCAGCAAGACACCAGCCTGCCAGCTCAAGAGTGAGCATGTGGAAAGCAGCCTGAGCTGCAAAGCTCTTCATGTGGAGGGAGGCTCAAATGCAGTCTTCCTGATAGAAGAAGAGAAAGAGTGTGGCCAGCACGTTAAAGAAGGTTTTTCTCCCCCTCTGCTCTGCCCTGGTGGGGCCACACCTGGAGTAGTGCATCCAGTTCTGGGTTCCTCAGTTCAAGAGGGACAGAGAACTACTGAAGACAGTTCAAGGGAGGCTACAAGATATTGAGGGGCCCAGAGCATCTTTCTGATGAGCAGAGGCTGAGAGACCTGGGGCAGTTTAGCTTGGAGAAGAGCAGCCTGAGAGGGGGTCTTCTTAGTGGTAATCAATAGCTAAAGGGTGGGGGGCAAGAAAATGGGGCCAGTCTCTTTTCAGTGATGTCCTGTGATAGGACAGGGGGCAACAGGCACAAACTGGAACACAGAAGTGTTCCCTTGAACTAAAGAGAAACTTCTCTGCTGTGAGGGTGCTGGAGGCCTGGAGCAGGCTGCCCAGAGAAGTTGTGGAGTCTCCTTCTCTGGAGACTTTCAAAACCCACCTGGACGTCACAGAATCACAGAATGTCAGGGGCTAGAAGGGACCTCAAAAGACTATCCAGTCCAACCCCCCCCTGCCAGAGCAGATCACACTGGAAGGCATCCAGACAGGTCTTGAATATCTCCAGAGAGGGACATGTTCCTGTGCAACCTCGTCTGGGTGACCTTGTGTTAGCCAGAGGTCCCTTCCAATCCCTACCATTCTGGGATTCTGTGCCATGTTCTCCTTGCAGGATAGCACCCAACTCACTCCAGAGGGAAATGGAAGAAACCAAGCAATTCCACAGTGAATGTTGGAGGGAAAGATCTCCTTCACTGTTTTTGTGAGGTTTAGGTTGTTATTTGGGGTGAAACTGCAGCATTCAGAACGCAGAGGCATGACTGGTGGTTGGAAATGTCTGGTTTAATGTAGAGTCTCTGGCACTACAGCATGGTGTACACTGTGTGTGTACAGCCACTCTGCTGCATGTCACAGTAAAATCATTTTGAAGGGAAAACTTCAAAGCAAGACACCAAATGCTCTCAGAATTTTTGCTTTTCCCCTAAAATGAGATTTTGATCCGAGTGTTGATTGCAGTGAAATTGGGCTTGGAGTGGGAAAGGGGTTGCCAGTACAAGTGAAGCACAGATCCTCATCAAACTTCTGGCTTAGAGCAACCTTTGGGTTGCTCCTCTCCCCAGCAGAGTTTGGTGTAAACAACACAGATACTGCACTTGGTGTATTTTTCAGTTTCTTTGTACTTACTGTAGCAAAACTGATAACTTCACCAGGGTCTTATTACACTCATAACAAAGTTCTAAGAGCAACACAGTACAGTTGGGATATGTTAGATTATATTAGGATAAAAGCTGATAAACTAATAACACTGAAATCATAGCAGGACGAGATAAAAATCAGATCCACTGAGTTTATTGAGAACAAGAGCACTGCCATCTGCCCTTACTTCTGCCCTAGATACAGCCATTAGCAAGACTGGGCCATTTATTTACAGCTTCCCCCTCCTGCACACACAATCTTCGGCAGTAAATTCAGTTGCAGGAGGATTTTGAGTGCAGTTTGTGTTCAGAGTAACGTTACCAACGTCCTTTCTCCCCAGAATCAAGAAAATGGGTGGCAAGCTTTTATGCTTTGTCCATAATTTTGATCACTCTTCCCCAGTGATGCAGTTTAGTGTCAAGTTGACCTTTATGGTTTTCACAGCTAAGGCAACAGTTACATAAAAGGGATGAATGAGCAACAACAAAAGAGGGAGGCTGGGATCATATAACCTGAAAACTGGAACTTCCTGCGTTATATTTTGCTATTGCAGTAAGGGAGGCAGCACTGAAGAGCAGTTAAAGCTCTGTAAGTAAGGAAATAGAGGGTCTGGTCTTATTTAGAATCACAGAATTGCTTTGGTTGGAAAAGACCTTTAAGATCATTGAGTCCAACAATTCTCTATCTCTACCAAGTCCCTCAGCACCACATCTCTGCCTCTTTGAAACACCTCCAGGGATGGGCCTTGTATTGCCTGTATTGTCCTGCATTTAAGATCAGACTGCAAATGTCACCTAATTTAAGTTTAAAAGGGCAAAAAGTGTAACATTAAAAACATTAATTCAACAACATATCAAACTTGTACCCAATAGTCCACACCATGGTGAAGAAAAGGAGGCACACAGCAGCCAAGGTGATTCTCAGTGACAAAAATGCCTTTGGCTCCTACTGATTGGACTTTGATTCCCCCTCCCCAGTGAATGAAAATGAAAGACACCATGTGAAGCACGTTGGATGTGAGGGAGTTTGTATGACTGTTAACAGTTGGGATCAATATTTGTCCCTCACCAAAACATTGGCAGTTCTGCCAGCAATAGGATAGTGTCACCGTTTCCCAGTCTTGTTGGTTGTTTATGCTCTCCTCTCTAGTTTTGGCTGAGATAAAAAAGACTTTGCTCCCTCACAAACTAAGAATTTATTACTAAGGTTGCCCAGAACTATGGCTGGGTGGAAGGGTTTCCCTTTGTTATGATCCTAACCCAGATCTGGGCTTATCTGGAGAACTTCTCCCAGTCTGGTTATACTTGGGTTTTACTGGATTTTCTTCCCTTGCTTTGTAGGATTTTGGAATAGACACTTGGATGAAATTTGGGTCCTCCTGAGGTATTGCCAAGCTGTCCCTAGCCTTTGGTGCCAGAAATTCACTGAGTTCTCTGAAAATTGGTGTGTTGGCTCCTCCCTCCCCAGATTCAGAAGGAAAGGGAGTCTTTTGGAGAATCAGTAGCTTGGCCTTGATGCTGCTCAAGCCCAGTGAGTTTTCTTTCAGCTACTATATTTGAGGCCTCCCTACTTCTGATTTTTGCCATTCTTCAAATACCTTCAGACCTAACAATGCAAAGCATCAGCATGTGTAAATCTGTGGGGTTTGCTAGAGCAGTTTGCTTGCACTTTCATTGGCCTTGGCAGCAATAAACAAAAGTGATTCCATAGGGAGGACTGAATTTGTACCTTTGTGATACTAGTTCTTGGTTCAGGGTTTTTTTCTCACTGTCTTCTGTTAACATTTGGTTTATGGCCTTTGTAAGACAGTGACTGATGCTGAACTCCTCCAATGTCTTTTGGAAATGGAATAGAAGCAATTTCCAGCCCGTGTGGCAGGAAATTTGCATGTTCCTATGAATAAAAAATTAAGATGAAAGAAGGGTGTGTGGGAAGGCCTGGTTGTGACAGAACCATTTCTTGGTTGGGGAAAAATCACAAAAATGAGAATTTATACCAAACTTCTTGAGATCCTCGGAAGTGGATTTTGGCAGGAGGCAGGATGTGGCCACCACCAGCTGCCCTTGCTGAGTTGTGTGTATGCTCTGTACGTCCATAGAAATTGTGATTAGGCTGTGATGAGAAAATAAACCTCAGTAGGAAAGAACAGTTAGCAACCCCCTAAAGCCCATTGTCCACAGGGTCCCATTTCTTATAGAGGGGCTTTGCCTCACGTAATGACGTCAGGGAAGAGCTCTGTTTTGAGGCAGAAGGCAGAGTGTGGACCTGAGCTATGCAATTAGATAGCACTCCTTTGCCTATCTACTGCAGCTGAACAGAGTGCTTGCACACAGGCAGCTCTGTATGGTGTTTCCAGAAAAGCTTTGGAAAAGATAAGACTCTCATTTTGTACTTTGACAAAGAGCTCCAGTGACTGCACGGTCTCCATGTCACCCTGGCAGGCAGCACAGCGGTTTGCTGTGGCGTTGCTGCAGCACTGCCCTACCTTATTTTATTGCCCTCTGTTTGCCACATCACCGGCGCCTGGTAGCTGGCATGCTGCGGATGGATTGGTCCTGGAGCCCAGAGGTGAAGCTGTCTCATTCTCTGGAGACTTTCAAGACCCATCTGGATGCATTCCTATGTGGCATGCCCTAGGTGATCTTGCTTTGGCAGGGGGATTGGGCTCGATGATCCCTGGGGGTCCCTTCCAACCCTTACCATTCTATGATCCTCTGATTCTATGAAGTGCCCACAGGGCAGCTTTCTGAGTTTCTGCAAGTGAGCTGCAGCTCCACAAGATGGAATGTAAGAGTCCAGTTTGGTGACAGATATCTTTTGCTGCTTCTGTTTGAAATTAGCAAACAAGTAAGAAAAACATGATGGTTGTATCTGGTATGCAGCAAGGCTTTAAACTGGAGATTATTTACCTTCCAAGCTCTCCATACAGCCCTTATTTGACCATGGGTTTGCAAACGTGGCCATGGGAGGGTTGCAGGGGTAGTTGGCTGGCAGCCTGAGGACTGTATTTAATTAGCAAGGAATGCAGGGCCCTAGCAGCATTCCCTGCAGGAGCCAGAGCCCACAGAGCTGCAGGTGCTGTCCTGCTCTCTCCAGGCCCAGGGACTGCCCTGCTTCATGCGGGGCTGCTGCACGTTGCAGCTTGTGCTGCATATGGAAAAGAACATGTTTAGATATCACTGTCAGAACAAAAGTCTTCCCATTTGCTGTTCATTGCTTTGCCAGTGATGCAAGCAGCATCCTCTGATTTAGGGTCCTGCTGCCCTCTCAGTCTTATTACAGATTAATCCCTGGCTGTCAAAACCTTGGTGGATACACATTTTGGAATGCCTTTGATTAACCATTTCAGGACAGCTGGGCCTGACTCCCACTAGCATCAGCTGCTCATCTGACTGAGTTCAGCTGGAGTTTCCAGTGATTGATACCTCAGAGAATTAAACTTCAAGTGCACCAGGCTGCACTGCCTAGAGCTAAAATACCCCCAGTCAGAGCCTATTAACTGAAATGTCTGTTCCCCTGAAATTCTCCTTTCAAGGCTGAGGCTAATGTTTCTCCTTTTTTTTGCCACCATTCTGAAGTGTTGTCCCTTGATGCACTGAGATGTGATATCCTGTTATGATTTCTTATTTTTACTTTATTCTATTTGATATTAACTTCTAAATAATCAAAAAAGTTAACTTGTACTTTTATGGTCATTTTAGTTTTCCCAGGTGACTGTGGTTGCCAGGTAAGCTCTATCAAAGGGTAGTTTATGGTTTCAGTTTATTATGTTTTTGTATTTTGTGTAATTCATCCTAAAGAACATCAGGAACCTGTTAGAACTGTGCTTCTCTCTGTGCTTGTTTTCCTTCTGATCTACATTCCACTCCCCCCCAACTACTTTTCAAAGTGCTTTTCCTTTATCTTGCTCTCATATATCCATTCTCCTACCATTTTCATTTCTCTCCTGGCTGTGTTCCTTAATGTGTGAGCACTGAGCACAGAATCATAGAATGGTTTGGGTTGGAAAGGACCTTAAAGATCATCTAGTTCCAAACCCCCTGCCATGGGCAGGGACACCTCCCACTAGACCAGGTTGCTTAAGACCTTGTCCAACTCAAACACTTCCAGGGAGGGGGCAACAGAGCTGTGAGCTGAGCAGGAAGCTGCAAAGCATTGGCACTGAGATAGTAACCCTTGAAGGGCACAGTCCAGTATCCATTACTCTCTTCCCAGGAGAACCAGGTTCACAGGGGTGCCAAACAACTTAGGACCCCCCCTTGCCTTAGTGTGAGCATACCTCTTGCCTTAGATTTTTTGTTTGATGTGTTCCAAAGCTGAGGGTACAAGTGCTGTGGAAACCTTGACTTATCAGTAAACTCCTCACAAATTTTCACTGTGCTAGAGCCATGCTAGGCTTTTGTGGTCTTCCCCCTGGAGTTTTTAATCCTGTTTCATTTCTTACATTTAAGTGAAGTCTATGCTCAGCACTCATCACCCCCTGTCATGTCCTTTTCCCTTCCTACTTCTCTACCACTTTCTTGTCTTTTCTGCCTTGCTGCTGGATGCTAAAATGAGGGAAGAGGAGGAAAGGGGAGATTGCAGCAGCAAAGGGTAGAGCTGCTGAGGGGTTAGGGGAGAAGCTGTCCTTGGCTTGGGGATGATGTGGAGTGTGCATTGTGCAAGGCTGGAGAAGTGTTGGGGTGACAAATGAGCATGTTGTGACATGGGGGAAAGCTGGCACAAACTCCCAGTTCAGTTGGATTTTCTTTGCAAACACAATGAGTTTAGCTGAATAGGGAGTTCTTGAAGTTTGAAAATGTTCCTAATTCTGTTCTGAAACTGTTTGGAAGAGGATTGGCATTATTATAACCTTTAATAATTATAATAATAAAAGGCTGGGCATAATTGTACATGCTTGTCTTTTATAAATGTTGCATATAAAATCTTTCATTGCAGTTCCTAATTTTTTTTTTCTTTTGAACATGAAGCTGAGTGACTTCAGGGTGGAGTTTCTGGTTTTTCTTTTTGTTTGTTTGTTTTCCCTTGCTGTCTGAGGTAAATTGTTACTTTCACTTGGCCCTGGGGAGCCCGTGTTTGGTTGCCTTGTCTTGCCTTGTTTTTTTTCTAGATAGAACCAAATTATTATTGAGGAACTTTTTGACCTAGACTGGAAGACAGCTACATTTTCAACCCTTTGAGTATGAGCTACAGAGGCTTACAATAAAATACCAGACCACAGGATTACAATTTTCCTTGTTTTAACCTGAGCTTTGCACTTACCAGCTAATGCAATATTCTCTCTCTTCACAATTATAAGTGTGGTTGCTCTAGGGAAAATGAGGGGGAGAGTTGGATTGCAGAGCTCTGCCAGAAGCATCTCCTGCCTTGGAGGAAGCCTGCTAGGAGATGGAGAAGAGCTGAGCAGAAGAATGCAAGAGGACCGTTTGCTGCTTGTTGCCGACGTGCAACGCCCAGGCTCGCAGCTCAGTGCTGAGCAACAGAGACTGCTGCACCACTCCTGGGAACAGCCAGTGGCACACCCTTAGTGATGATGAAAAAAGCCACACACTCCATCATCTTGACTTGGTGTCTCCTCCTAGCTTTGGGAAAGCAGCTGGGTAAAAGTTTGAAACCCAAAAGTTTCACCTAAGCTACTGTGTTTATTTGCTGTTGCTCACACTGTCCCCCACGGACGTGTTTTAATGCCTTTTAAAATCTGTTTTCAGTCTCCACAGCCTCCTGAGGCACTGACAGCCACAAGGCAATTATAGGACAGTATGAAAGTGTACTTCCTTTTGGGTGTGTTTGTTTTAAACCTGCTGCTTAATGACTTAGTTGGATGCCCCCTCAGCTTTTGTACTGCAAGAGAAAGTGAACAATTATTCCGTGTGCACCTTCTCCACTCAGCATTTTAGGATGCTACCATTTTCCTCTGCAGATATCTTTTTTTTTTTTTTTCCCAACCTGAGGAGCTCTTGTCTATTTAATTTCTTCTCATAGTGAAGCTATTCTGTATCTCAAAAAAAGATAAATGTGGGCTTTTTTTTTTTTTAAACTCCTCTCTTTCCTCTCAGACCAAAGTGTCAAGGAAACGTTACACAGGAATGTCAGAGTTAAAAGATTCTTTGGTACCTCTTTGTGCCAAAATAATTAACTTCGGACTCTTGGAAATTGCCAAAAGCTTCTGAAAGGACGAGAAAACTTTGTCCTTGCAGCCCTGTCCAGTTTGAGGTTGCTTTCATATCCCAGACTAAGTGAGAGCATGCAGCAAGTAAAACAGGAGAATCGTCTGGATTTGAGGTTCTCCTTTGCTGCTAACAACCCTTCGAACTTAATACACAAAAACTGAGTTGAGTGCAAGGAAGTGACAAAATTGGGACCTAAGAGATCAGGAAGTTCAGTAATTCAGTCTGTACTGAGCAAGGCCAGCAGTGCTAAACAGGAACAAAGACAGCAAGTCCTGAGAGAGTGGAGTATTTTTTTCCTTAGTCCAGAACAAGCACAATAGCCTCTCCTCATGTAAACCTTAAGAGACAGAAGGGTAAAAGAGAGAAGACATTTTTATTTTCAATTTCTGGTATAAATACCTCATCTGAGAGAGGCAAATGCCTTCAGATCCAGGCATAAGCATTTACAGGGAACACCTTGCTGTCTTTTTTTTTTCAGCCTGACAAAGTCACGCAGCTCTTCCACCGTGTGCCCTTTGTTTTCCTACCCTGTCATGTTCGAGCTGACTCTTCAAGACTCTGCACACCTACTTCTTGCTTGCTGCTGTGTCTCAGCTCTTTGCATTTCCCATCTGGTTTGTGCTGCTGGCAGTGCTGCTCCTGCCATCACCTTTTTCCAAGCCACTGCAAAGCAAGCTGGGCTTGCAAGACAAGGTTGTGTCCTTGCCTAAGCTCTTCCTGCAAACTTGTTTGGGGTTTTTTTATTATTTTCCTTCCAAACACCTAGTAGATACCTCAGGAGATGAGCCTTCACTTCCTGTTCTTCATTATTTATCTTCACAGAATAAAATAAATATCAAAGAATGAAAGGATCTTTGTTTTATTCTCTTGTGCACTTGATTTTTGCTGAGTTTCCTTCTAACCTCAACAGTGCTGCTTGGGCTTTTCTCTCCTGTCCTGCCTTGCTGTCTTGTTACCACCCACTCATTAGATCATGTCTGAAATTAGCTTGCAAGAACTACAGGGCAGGGTTGATTTTTCTTGCCTCTTTAGTGAGGGCTTGGCACAGTTTTTAATAGTTTTGGGGAAATGGGTAAAAACAACAAGAAAAAAGCCCTTGTGCAGCTAGGGAATCCATGGTAGGAAGGAGGATACTGGTGAAAACCTTTAGCAGAGGCAGGGAAAGCTCTCATGGAGATTCTGCTCCAAGTAAATAATTCTGTCCACTTTTGTAACTTTCTGCAATGATAAATAGACATTAGGATGAAATTTTGGATTCCTTTTGGGGGAAAAATATCTGGTGAAAAATGCCTATGGTAAAATGCAACACTTTCATTGCACAGTGTTTGCTATGAGTAGTAGCTTCAAGGGGGGGGTTGGCAACTAAATGACAGTAAAATAAACAACTGGTGCCATGACAGTGTTCAGCTTCAGTGAGGTGATGATGCTGATCTGTTAAAATGATGTCAGGAATGTTAGCACTCATCCCTAAATAATAAATCAAATTTCCAGTTTGGAGTTGTTTAGCCTGAAAAGGAGAAGCCTGTGAGGGACTCTTATTAATGTTTGCAAATGTGATTGTCAGGACGAAGGGACCAGGCTCTTTTCAGTGTTGTCCTGTGATAGGACAAGGGGCAATGGATACAAACTGCAACCCAGGAAGTTCCACCTCAACATGAGGAAAAACTTCTTTGGTGTGAGGGTGCTGTGGCACTGGAGCAGGCTGCCCAGAAAGGTTGTGGAGCGTCCTTCTCTGGAGACTTTCAAACCCCACCTGGATGTGTTCCTGTGTGACCTGTCCTAGGTGATCCTGCTTTGGCAGAGATATTGGACTCTCTGATCTCCAGAGGCCCCTTCCAACCCCTTCTGTGATCCTATGAAATCAATTTTAGGTGCTCTCAGCACACACTTAATGTCCTACGGAGTGGTATGCCTCAATGTTTCGGACATTGTCCCTAATCTTTTTTGAGACAGGAGGTACCAGCAGGGCATAGTTGATGTTCCTGGTGGAGTTAAACCATGCTGAGGGCTAAAAAATGACTGAAATCAGCTGAAATCATAGGGCTGAGGCTCCCTGAGACTCATGGCAAAGTCTGGTCCGCTTTGGATCGGGCACAAGCAGGATGTGGAGTGCATGGTCAGGTTAGATAAACTCTCTGTGCGAGATACTTTGAACTCTGTAAGAGAGGATTTCTCTTGCAGGCAAGCCATGTATGTAGTAAAAAAAGAAAACACCCAAACAAGCCAAAAACGGTGTCCAGAAATGAAAGAGCCAAGCAGGACTTTCTCTTTATGGTGATCCCTGTCAGTTCAGAGCAGGTGCTCTTTGTCATGAAATAAATGCTGAGAGGTAATAGATGAAGCAGTGGTGACTTCTCAGTCCATGACACAGATCTGTGTACCCCAACCTAGGAAAATGACTTTCCTGAGCAGTCCCTGTTGGCTGCAATCTATTCAAAAGGTGTGGGTTTGGGTGTCACTTCTGGTGACAATAAACTCTGCTTATGACTCTTCCTCTCAGACACCCAGGCAGAAGGATGTAGTTTACTGCAGAAGAGGCAATTTTTTAGCGTGTCTTTGTATTTTACCTTGTAGAATGTCATAAAATCCAAATCTTGCTACTTTGTACATTGATGTAATTCATATTGTTGCTTTCCACACAAGTAACACTCTGGATGTTTTTAAATAATTTTTTTTTCCATAATGCCTTTCCTCCAAAGATCCCAAGCTGATCTGGCCCAGTTCCCAGGTACAGCTTAGCAACACTTAGCATAAGACCAGTAAAAGGAAGTAACAGGGAATTTCGTGCAGTTCTTGGCTGGCTCTCAATTCAAATGCACCTACAGGTCGGAGCATCCCCAGCTCTTGAGCCCCCACTTCCCGTGGCTGTGACTGCCTGGTGCAAGTCTCTCTTGTTTCAGCCAGAAATCCCTCTCCCTTTCCTTTCTTCCCTCCCCCAGAACAAGCTCTGCTATCTCCCAGATCTTATAAGAGAGAGATAATAAATCTTGATGTGGATGGGATATACAGGGTCTTTGGGCTGGAGGAGCCTCTGCATTAATCTGTTATTTGCTGTTTGGTTGGAAAGTTGCAGTAAGCTCAAGCACAAGCACACACTTTCAGTTTTGCATCTCCCTGCATCACTTTAATGTCTTTTCCTTCTCTTCATACTTGGAGTAACTCATCTCTCCAGTCTGCTAAATTTACCAAGGAAGGTTTCAGTTTCTTTTTCAGCAGTCAGAATGATTTTCAAACATTGATAGTGAATGTTGTTTCTCCTGGACTTTGAAACCAGCTCTTGTGTGGAAAGCCTTGCCTGTCTGGAAATTTGTTCCAGCGTGTTTTGCTGTTTAAAGTGCTGCTTTATGGATTCATTTTATGCCTCCTCAGAGACATTTTGTCAGATTTTTGTTTATCTGCTGTTACTGCAAAATGCTCCACCATCTTAGGCACCCAATCACTTCCTCAGCCCCTTTTCAGGGGACTTCAAAACAAAATGGAAATTAAACTGTGTCTTGTTACACAGACTGTGGTGATCTGGCTCTCACCTTTGGACCATGGGCAGTATTAGCTGTGCTCACATTAAAAAAGGTACTTCTGTACTGTGTACAACAAAGGGTTAATTCCTGTGTTGGGGTGAGGGAGAGCAAATCAGGCTGGCTGGACTCTGCTCCTTTGCTAGTAGGCCTCTTTTTAAAGTGCATGGAAGACATGAAAAATCTCAAGAGTTGCCTTGACATATTCCTGAGCATACAGCTTTCTCTCTTTTTTTGTGGTTAAATTTGACAGTTATAGTGGAGTATTTATGCACAGTCAATAAATCAGCAGAAAACCTGCTGCAGTCAGGGCATGTATCTGTAGTCTGTTCCTTATCCTTTAGCTGAAAATGGAATTCTTGAATTGGCTGAAGCCTGTGAAAAGGACTTCAGGTGCACATCTCTCCATGGGAGACTTACAACCAAGTCTGATGGCCCACAGTAATGTGGGATTTGCACCTCAGCTTGTCTTACTGTCCTCTAGACTGCAAGCTCAGACTCCTGAAAGGCAGTGGAAAAGCAAGTTTTGGATTAGGCTCCCAAACTCTCTCTTGTCTTTAGTGGAATGATTGCAGAAAGGAGGTGGAGCAAGTGGAAGGGGCTGAAATCCTGAGGAGGCGAGTTAGAATGTTGTGGCAGTTTGTGTGGCAGTTTTTACTGCAGTTACAAACTAGCAAAACAAAGAAAAAAACCCAAACCAAACCAACCAAACAAAAGCACTGCTGAGCAATATCCTGAAGAACACGGCTTCACTTTTTTATTTATTTATTTTCAGCCTGGCCTTTCTCTAGTGTCTGTCTTAAGAGCAGCTAACTGCTGATGAGTGAGAATATTTAGCCTTGATGCACCACACAACATCAAAGGATTTGAATTTGCTCAGCTCCTGCCATCTTGAGTATCAATCTCTGCATTCCTGCTCTGCCATATAGTTCGTAGAGCTGTGGAGAAGTTATTATTCAGCACAGTTTCTTCTTACCTGTCATACTGAAGTTCAGCTGTACACAAATGCATTATGTAAATAGGAGATTTCATCTTTCTGAAAGGGACAGTAGAGATCTGTGACTGGCTGAGAGCTAAACACTCCTGCATTCTCATTGTGGTACTGCAAACTGCAAGGCAAGTCCCTTAGCTCTGGTGGCAGCCCCTTTTTCTGTGTGATAGGGATAATACCTCCCAATACAGGATGGATCAATGAGTGTTTTTACAGTGATTTAGCAGTGACCATTTTTTGTTCTGGCTTGAAGCCTTCTAAATCAAGCAGGAAAGCCATCAGGGCAGCTATAGCACAAGCTCAAGATAGGGAGCCACAGAAGCAGGGGGAGGTTTGAAGGGTTTAGCTGTTCATCCAGATTTTAAGCAGATAATTTCTGACTAAGGTATCAAGTGTGGCCTAAATTTGGTGCCAAAGCTGACTTCCTTCAGTGCCTAGAGGAGCATGGCTAGTATCTTACAGGTATATTATATTACTTCTTCAGGTCAGAAAGCAGCTAGGTGAGGGGGAAAAAAGTAACAAATGAAGCAATATAAAAGAATTATTAAGAAGAAGGGAAAATTGTTAGAGCTAAAATCCTGTCAGAAGCAACAGTTTAAATCCTAAACTGTGCCAGGATGAGGAACAGAAACATAACTTACCAAGACAACAGGGAAAAATACCACTGATTTTTGGTCAGAAAGTGACTGAAATTGTTCTTCCAGAATAATGTTTCTTTTTACTGTGGGATAGAATATCTACACAGGAGCTATTTCAAAATATTTAATTAGAGGAGAACTTAATCTGTAGGAGCTGTTCTGATTAATTTCACCACAGAGACAACTTCTTTAACTATCGCAGTGGAAGAAATGAACATGAATGTAATTCCAATTAAAAAACAAGAAAAGTTTGAGCTTTATAGATGTAACAAATGCCTGCTGCCCTAGCTGCCAGGTAGTCTGCACTGCACACACAAGTTGTATGGAAGAGCGCTGAAGAAACACTGACTCTAGCTGCATTCATGCACAGTAGGCTGTCTGTCATGTCTGTTTTCAGGAATAATAATTTAAAAAAAAGTCTCATTAAACTAAATAAATGTCTTGCATTGTGCCCAGAAAATTGCTAGACTTCAGCTCTTGTGGTGTTCAGCAGGAGCAGGCTTCAAAAGCAAAACCTTCAACAGAGAAACTTGCCTGCTGCTGCCCTTAGAAAGGTCAGTCTCTGAAAGGGGAAACAAGAGAGTTTCATCTTGACCTTTAAATACTACGTTTGGATGTGAGAGAAGTGGCTTTTAGGTATCTGGTAGTCTTGAATTAAAAAAAAAATCAAAACAAAAAAACCCCCACCCCAAACAACTAAACATGTATAAAGATATGAACTCCTAGTTGGTTAGCATTTCATACAGCCTGACTCGAGGAAACTGTGGGACACAGGGCCTCTAGGCTGCCAGTTCAGTTTGGCTGAGGTCAGCTGGAGGCACAAGTTAGTGTCTGATCTCGTCTGGTTGATGTGAGAGAAATGCATAGGTAGCCCCGTCAAGTTCTCAGCACTGGGACCTAGAGGCATTAGCTGGCATCTTCTACCAACACTTTAGTTTCCATTCAGTCCTTATCAAGTCTGTTTGTGTCCAGGAGTTGCTTTCCCAGACTAACATGCAGCAGTACAAAAATAGGGTATCTGCACTTTTGTCTTACTCGAATCCCGCTTCTTTCAGTGCAGCTCCATTCATGTGCACTAATCACTCGGGTAAAAAATATTTATCTGTTTATCTCACCTGGCATTTCTGCTATGACTGTTGAAATTCTAAAGCCTTGATAACAGTTGCACTTGCACAGATGCAACTAATGGAGTGGGCCTGGAGAAACAGAATGAAGTCTCTCAGTCTGACAGTGGTTTTCTTTTTTGGTTTGTTTGTTTTTGTTTTCAAAATGAGCTGCTTTTCAACTATTAATTTATCCACTTTTGATTCATTAAATCATTTTATAATGCTATAAGGAAAATACTTGCAAAGCTAAAAATTATTGAAAAGACAAACTTCTTTCTAAAAGCAAAATAGAGGTTTGCCACTGTCCTGTACTCAGCTGTTGAGTTGTGGTGACAAAAAGAGACAAGTACATCCCTGAATGATGTGAATTTACATCTCTGATTCAATCAAGGTAGGTAATGGTATTTTTACATTCATAATGCTTTCTAATGGGGATTTTAGAATTCAGCTGTTGTCTTGTGAAACAACAGTATTGTCCAAACGCTTTACAAAAACAGTGAAAACTGAGACTGACTCTCTGCCTGCTGGTCAAATGAACGACAAAAACCACCTGTAAAAAGCTTTTTGAATGTAAAAGAGTTGGAAAATACTATCAGTTTCTTAATTATCCTTTTAAACGATGATTCATGTTGACAGTGCCACTTTTGTAGGTTTTTTTGGATTCGATTCTGGAAGCAAACAAGCATTCACGAGCAGACATAGTGCTAAATAGTTCTCCAGACTCGTTCCACTTATCCAGTTACAATCAGTAGTAGCTGCTCAGGCCTATGTGCATACAGGGGCCCAGGCCAGCCTGCTCAAGGGCTGAGGTTTTAAATCAGAGCAGGACACCTTGATCTCTTCTTTCAGTATGAGACTTTTTATTTCCACCCTCTTTTTTCACCTGAGTGGTAGGAAATAACGCAGGGGGTTATGTATATTCAGTTTTGCCACATTTACTTTGTTGTCACCCGGCCCTCATCCAGGTGGTGGGTGCCCTGGCAGCGCTTAAGGGCAGCGTTAACACCTAAAGCTAGCCGCTGCCCGGGGAGTGTATTACCTGACTGGGAAACAATCCTATACGGAGGGCTGGGGATTTAGTGCTTATGTGAAACCTCTGAAGACCAGAAACAGAGCGATTACATCACCAGGTGATTAGCAGAGCTGCTTCGCTCGGCTTTCCAGGGCCAGCCTACAGCTCCTGCCCACTCCCCTCAGGCCCCGCTGGGGCTCCCGGGCTGCCCAGGGCCATGTGGGGCGCTGCGCCTGGGCCGCAGCGAGGATAGGCCGCGGCGCGGGTATGAGACAGCAGCTCTAGCCTCTGCGCGGTAACTCAGCCCCAGGACTAACGCCGGTTACCGGGGGCACCGCAGAGGAAAGACGGCAGAACACGGGCCAGCACCGGACGCGGTCCCCACCCCAGCAGCCCCCGGAACAGGGCGGGGCGGCCCCTGGGGCGAGGGGCGGGGAACCCCGCAGAGGGGCGGGGCGGGGCGACAGGTGCGGCGCGCGCGCGGAGGGGTCGTTTGGAGGCACCTCCCCGCACCCCCCTGTCATGAATATGCAAATATGGGTATAATTGGCAGCCAATGGCGTGCGCGCTAGTCACATGGTGCTGGTGAAAGCTCGGGGAAGAGAAGTTGAGTCTCAGCGAACACAGCAGCTCAGTAGCGAGCCGCAAGGGCCGCAGCCGGAGCTAGCCGAGCCGAGCCGAGCCGAGCTGAGCCGAGCCTGGGCGGGTGGACAGGCGGCCGGCCAGGGGGAGTGAGTGAGCGAGCGAGCGTACGAGCTGCTCCCCCCCATTCACTCCTCCTCGCAGGGTGCCCGGCGGGCCGGGGCTCTGCCTGGACCATGCCGATCCTCCTTTTCCTCATAGACACGTCCGCCTCCATGAACCAGCGGGCGTATCTAGGCACCAGCTACCTGGACATAGCCAAGGGCGCCGTGGAGATCTTCATGAAGGTGAGTGTGGGGCCGGGAGAGGCCTCTGCTGCCGCCGTCCCCGGTCGTCCCCTTCGCTCGCTCACGCCGCTTCTCTCCGCTCTCTCCGCAGCTGCGGGCCCGCGACCCGGCCAGCCGCGGCGACAGGTACATGCTGGTTACCTTCGACGAGCCGCCTTACTGCATCAAGGTAATGCCCCCCCCACAGACCGGCGGCCGCCCCGGCACCCCAGCGGCCGTCGTGGCCCCTCCGCGGGGCCGCCTTTCGCGTGGCGGCGGCGCGGCGCAGCCCCCTCCGGCCCGGCGGCGGCAGCAGCAGCCTGTGAAGATGGCGGACATTTTGCTTTTGTATGGAGGAAAGAGGCTGAGGGCGCTGCTGAGATGGAGGAGGGGGGAAGGGAGGAGACGGACGGGAGCGTGATTCACCGCCCCGGCGTGCTGAGGGAGGCGGGCGGGCGGGCGGCTGCGCTCCGCCTCCCGAGCCGTTGCCCGCCTGCCTCCCCAGCCGTTGCTCACCCGCCTCCCGTGAAGCGGTGGCTCTGACGGAGGCCTCGCCTCAGGCCTCCGCCGCGGCCCCTCGCGTTGCTGTGTTCCACCCCCCCTGCCCCGTAAGCGGAGGTCTTGTTCCGGCCGGGCTGCGGGGTTAGGGCAGGCTGCGGAACCTTCGCCTGGTAGTGGCGGAGCAGGGGACGGCCACGGATCCCCCCCTGCCACTCTCCCCGCCGCTGCCGCCTCTGGCATGGCTCTGGTATTTGGACGGAGGCACCCGGGACCGTTTTGCGAGGCAAGAAGTGGCGGTGCGAGTGTTTGGGTTGAGGTTCGGTCCCCTCCTTCCCTCGGTGCTCTGCAGCCCCCACCGGTTTGGTGTATGGCGCTCGCCATTGCCCTTCGGGTGGGTATCTCCATGCAGGGTTGTGGTGAGCTGGACGTGGAGTCTGCCAGCCTGGATTCTTCTGCCCCTCTTTTGTCATTTCTGGAGGGTGAGGCAAGTAGGGCTGTGCCGTTCGTCACATCGAGTGTGCCACGAAGTTGTGGGACAAGGGAAAAGAAATGCTCTGGGTTCTGTGTCCCTGAAACTGTAGCCTTCAACTTATTGATGGAAACGCCAAATTTCGTTAAAGTAAATAAGCATGCCACAGAAGACATCGTGGTGATTGGAGCTTTAGAATCCTCCTGAATAGTCCTGGGTTAGGACTGTATTTCATATGACTAATACAGTAGTGGCCATAGTCGTTGGGCTTTTGACTCCTGCTCTGAAAGCTTAAGAGATTAATGTAAAAAATTCTTCCTGATCATCCCAGAGAGAAAAAGGGAATCCTCTAGATCCCGTAGCTAAAACTTCTGTAAGAGAAGTTGTACAGATAACTGTGCTCACTGATGCTGTCTATTTACATCTTTGATAACGAGGAAACTTAATTATCAAAGAATTATGAATCTTGGTTCCTTTCATCAGCTGTATATTTACACAGCTAAAAAGTATAGAATGCTCCTGAAGTGGCAGAAGTGATTTAGTGAGACAATGTTTGTTTGTTATTGCACCTTTTATTTCTTCAGGAGGTGTGGAAGTCATCCTGTTTCTGTGAGTTGAAAGCATCCTTCTTGAATTACAGAAACCTACTATCTGTCAAAAAACCTAGGTCTGTCTAGGAGGTTTTTTGTGGCCATTAATGCACATGTCCTTTGGCTGGATGCAAACCTCAAATCTTTGTTATGCCAGCATGAACTGCAGATTCTTCATGTGAAGGGTTTTTTTTTTCTCCTGCTTTTTGTCAATTATTTTACAAGTGGACCTAATGTTTGAGGAAGAAACCGTTCTACTGCAGTGAGATAGCATGCTGGTGATGTGATTAAAAAAATACTGGAGGTCTGTGTGGAAATGCAACAGGTTATTTATTACCACATATGTACTTAGTTTTGCTGAGCATGATCCTTATGTTTAATGAGCATCTGACTGTGTTCTTAGTAAATAGTAATCGAAATAAATGGAATTGGAGAGCTGGGCAAAAAGGAACCTAATGAGGTTTAACAAGGGTAAAGGCAGAGTCCTGCGTCTGGGAAGGAAGAATAAACTGCACCAGTACAGGTTAGGAGATGATCTGCTAGAGAGCAGCCCTGTGGAGAAGAACCTGGGAGTCCTGGAGGGCAGCAAGTTATCCATGGGACAGTAATGTGCCCTTGTGGCCAAGAGGGCCAATAGGATCCTGGGCTGCATTCAGAGGAGTGTGTCCAGCAGATCGAGGGAGGTTCTACTCCCCCTCTACTTTGCCCTGGTAAGGCCACACCTGGAATATTGCATCCAGTTCTGGGCTTCCCAGTTCAAGAAGGACAGGGATCTACTTGAGAAGAGTCCAAGGGAGGGCTACAAGGATGATGAAGGGACTGGAGCATTGGCTGATGAGGAAAGGTTGAGAGAACTGGGGCTTCTTAGTCTGGGGAGGAGAAGACTGAGAGGGGATCTAATAAAGGCATACAATTATATGAGGGGCTGGGTGTCAGGAGGAAGGGACAGCCTCTGCTCACTCATGCCTTGTGACAGGACAAGGGGCAGTGGATGTAAACTACAGCACAGGAAGTTCCACCTCAACATGAGGAAGAACTTCTTTACTGTAAGGGTCATGGAGCCCTGCAACAGGCTCCCCAGAGAGGTTGTGGAGTCTCCTTCTCTGAAGGCTTTCAAGCCCTGTCTGGATGTGTTCCTGTGGGACCTGTGCTGGATTCTATGGTCCTGCTCTGTCAGAGTTGGATTCAATGCTCTCCAGAGGTCCCTTCCAACCTCAAACATCCTGTGATACCTATTATAATATTCAGTCAGGTTTGACATACAGGCCAAAAGGAAAAAAAAAAAAGTTTTTGGGTTCTTGTAACTTGCTAATGTCTCCCCTTAGAAATTTGTGGTTTTTTTTTCTTCTTTACTATGCTGATTTTGTAAATTGGGCCTTCATCTTAAAATACTGTTTTCAAAACTGAGTAGCTTGTGTAGGAACAGGCTGCAGATCCAATAAATAGATGTTTATAATAATTATGATCACAATTTGAGTTCAGCTATTAGATAAAGACTTGATGGCACAAATTAATGTGATTAGGCTGTTATCCTGTCCCTTGAGCAGAGAAGGCCTCAGAGCAACCATGTGATTCTTCCCCTGGTTGAAGATCTGTTCCCAAGACCTTTTACTGGCATTTATGATGCCCCTCTGTTGTGTTTTCTGACAACCATAGTTGTGCTGGGAGAACTTTCTGGTCTAGGCCTGAGGCTGTATGCCTTAAACATACTTGTAAAAGAACTAAAACTTAGCTTCTGTGCAAGTGCTGCTGTAGTTAGATACTTTCTCTCTTGATTTAGAGGAGGCAAACTTGACCAGTGAATGTATTTTGCAATTCTGTTTTCCAAATATGTGCTGTAGCACCTGGTTTTGGTCAGTGGCTGCTTCATCCTCTTTGTTTTCTTTGATTTACACTAAGTTTATAATCTCACAGAAGGTTCTCAAGGTTTCCATTGAAGCTGTTGAGGAAAATAATGTCCTTGTGGTGTTGAGACCACCTAGGAAGTAGAGGTATGGGAAGTTCAGCCTGGAGCAGGGGTATGAGAGAGATGTGTGGTGTTCTTGTTTAAGAATTTGTTTACTTGTAGCCTTCAAGTGTTTTAAATAAACAGTGGTGGCTTTTTTATGATGGACAAGGGTACAAAAAAAAAATCACATCTACTGATATTATGCTAAGTAAAAGGATCCTGCTATTGCACAAATGATTTACTAAAATCTGTGCAAGTAAGAGGATGCTTTTGGAACTGGTTTTGGAACAGTCTTTTGTAGAGAGGGGTTGAAATTATTTACAAGACCTATGGCCCCTCTCCCAGTTGCTCCTGTTTTTAACTGACTGCTTGCAGCTCTCTGCTTGTGCCACTTTTAAAAAATGGGATTATTTAGTCTCTGGGTTAGCAGGGTGGCTCTGCAAAAAAGTCTGGTGGCATCACAGAAATGTATCTTAAAGAGGAGGCAGGACACTGTCTTGAGGAGGAGGAGGGGGCGGTGAGCTAGGGATGGTAGGAATCTCAGTTCCATTCTGGCAGCTGAAGGCCTTTGGAACCTCATCAGCTGCTTTGCTCCTGTTTGTTACATAATGTATAGATGGTGATTTGTGGCAGGAATTATGCAGCCATTTATGACTCCTGGTTTTCTTCCAAAATGCTCTCCCATAAAAGACAAATGTTCAGTATTTTAAAAGCATGTTATAAAATGCATAAACCTGCATTTGTCAAAACAAGGTGATCCTGTATAGGTCGATGGAAAGATACCTGTGAGATCTGTTGAGCGTTGGCTCCAACTTTTTGTTTTATAAACTAGGAGGGAAAAATAGTGTTATTTCATGAGGTGAGAATGTTCACCCTCATGTTTATAAAACCTTTTTCCTTCACTGTGTTTTCAGTTTAAAACTGTAGTAGGATGCTGTCCAGTGAGTGTGTATCATGTTAGTGGTATCAGCCACACTGAACTGAGCCAGTCCATTCTGATTTGGGGTATTTGGCAAGCTTGGGAAACTAGTGATACCTCTAGTAAAGTTTCTTTGTAACTGTTAGCCTGTGGCAGGTGTCTACTACAATTACAACACCAGTGCTTCAATCAATGTACTGAAGGAATTATTGTCCCGTGTGTATCCAGTGCTCTTGTGTGAGAAAAACTGGTTTAAGAGCAACCTCACTGTCTGGCACAGTATTTTATGTTCTTGACCTTCTAGCTAAGATAAATAAATTTTCTGATCTATGTATCTATCTATTTTCTGATGACTATGGTTCCTGATAAGTCCTTGTTTTGAGGACTTCATGTTCATCAATTTCCAGAGCTCCTTCCATCCCATCCTTGTTTTGGTGGTGCAGTGCCTCCATCCCTGTGTGCCAGCCCCACCCTTCCCATGGCTCTGCAAGCCCTGGCTGATGGCGAATGCCTGGTGAGGGGAGGTGAAAACAGGCCAAGCATGTTGCTGACAGCTCTGCAGAGCACTTTCCCAAGCTCTCACAGCTTGTGGTTCACAGACCTGTGCTGGCTGGGGCTTGGTATGGCACTCATGGTCTTCTGGAGCTTTTTCTATGTGTTTGCCCAGTTTCTTTGTTTGAAATCAAACACACTTTTAACATTTTTCTTTTTTTTTTATCTTAAATGTTTCTTTACATCTAAGCACATGATATAAATGGACTGTGTCTTAAGGCATGTTACTTGGTTGGGGTTTTCCCCCCCTCAAGTAGTGGTGCTAGAGAGAAAATAAGGGAAGAGGGAGAAGTGTTCTCACCTGCCCACTTCCCCCAAACTTTTCCAGTTTTCCAGTGACAAAGAGGGAGGAAGGTTCCAGCAAGATCTACCTGGATTTCTCTGTAAAGGCTGCACACACTAAAATCTTGGCCTAAAAAGAGGTTTTGGAAAGGAAAACAAGGTTTAGCTCTTTTATTGTTTGTTTTCCATTCCTGTTTTTTGTTAAATCTCACATTCTGCAGTTTGTGGTCTGCTTATGGATCTGTGCTGCAAATGGCAAGTTCTGGCCCAGAGGAAAAACCCAATGGTGGTCTTACGTGAATTTATTGATTAAGTGGATTGCCCTGTTTCCTTGTGACTGATAGCTGGCTGCTGGCAGTGACAGGATCTTTCCTCAGTGCTTGAGGAGTATTATTTATGACAGGGTCAAAGAAATAGGGCTTTTGTTTTATGTTCTTGTGAGACTGTAGTTTGACCTTCATAGGTGATCTGGCCACAAGTCAGAGAACTCAAGTTGTTTGTGCTGCTGAGTTTGATATTATTATGCCTTTTCATCTTTCTGGTTTGTATTATACTGAATGTAAGAGTCAGTAGTGACTGCACTATAAATAAGCTACCTGAATCTAGATATAAAAATACGGACAGAGCTGTCTGAGAAGTTGCTCAAAGTCCATACAATGAATGTGAAAAACTTTGCTGCTGGAGAAATGCAAACTAGAATTGGTAAGAAGGGTGCCACCAATTCTGTTGCTGTTCTCTGCTAGTCTGAACATATGCTTTAGTGGTGAAGAGCTCTCTTGTGGAAACAACCCTTCGTGATGGACTCTTAGCAACCTCTTCTGTTTCCCTGAAATTCTCATAAGGGGTTGAGCTTGCTGACCTTTGATTTTGCTGTTGGATTGGAATACCTTAGAGGCTGGAAGAAGAATTTGTAGAAAGCTCTTTTATGCATCTGTTGGAGTACTTGCTTATATGTAAATAATCTGTTCATTTATCATGCTAAAGCAGTGCTTCAGAACTGGGAGTTCATAAGGTCAGATCTGAGGAGAATAACTTTGGTGTCTCTCTTTTTTTAGTGATACAAAAGCTTTTGCCTGCTTTTTTTAGCTTCTCCTTTTGCTTAGAATCTGTACTGGTGTAGAATGCAACCGATTGCCACTGACTCTATAAAGGGAAGTGGCAAATGAATAGGCTGTGCTGCAAAACAGGTGCTGAATCTGTTTGTCTGTTTCTGGAAGAAATTGAATCGTAGCTCCTGACCCTAAGCTGCAGGGAGAAGGAGAAACCCAGCTGTGGAACCTTTTGGGTTTGAGGCAGAGACCTTGAGGAAAGCTGCCAGAGGTGATAAGAAATGCATTTGTGTTTTAACTTTTGTCAAGGAACACCACCTAGTGAGCTAACCTGTAGCAAATCCACTGAATAGTCTTACATTGATGAGGCTTTTACAGGAACCTTAGGACACCAAAGCCTCATCAGTTTTACATGTAAAGCATCTGGCTTCTGGCAAGTGCAAGCACTTAGTGGTCTGACCTGCACCATGGCAAAGGATGTTGGAACAGCTGGAAATGGGGTTGGAGGTTTACTAGCTGGTGATGAGGTATGCAGGCAGAATTTTGTGCAAGGCAGTGTGGTAGTTTTAGGCAGGTGCCCACCACAGGCACATAGCAGCTGAAGGGGCAGGAGGGAAGCTGATAGTGGAGCCATGCAAAGGGGGCAGAGAACTGAAGTAAATGGGAGAGGCCTAGCTTTCTCTGCAGCTATGCTGTAAATAATGTATGAACTTAGCAAGCTTATTAGCCAGGCATTATTGCAAGGATAAAAAAGCCCCACATGCAGAATGTAGTCCTGGAGGACTGCATGTAATGTAGGTAGGCTGTGCAGTGTTTGTTCTTGATAACTGATTCAGGAGACTATGGTCTGTGTCTTTTCAGTGAAGAGAGAGTTGTTCCTCTTTTGGTCTACGGATTTGGAGTCAGTCATAATGTTTTTATTTCTGAACATTAGCATCTTTCATTGCCTGTGAAGTGCTAAGGACACCTCTCCTCTGCTGTTGCAATGTATCTTCTGCTGTGATTGGCTTGAGTTTCGTCATGGAATTGGTATATTTTCAGAAGGCTGACTTTCAGCATAGATTACTGATGTGTGAAAAGCCAACAATTGCTCTTTCTCTGTTAAAGGCAGGAAAGAAACAGAAGTCACCTAATTGTTTAGGGAGCACTCATGCAAACCCTGATCTTTTAGTTCTTTCTAAGGATAAAACGTTTGTCAAATCCCCTCCCCACTAGTTTTTACCTGTTCCTTTCTATTTAACTGCCTTATCACTTAAATCATAGAAGGAAGGATGTGTGCTCTGTGTGTATGTCTGCAAAAAGGTCGATTTTTGGTACTGTTTTAGTTTTAATTAATCATTTCTTTTGGAACTGGGTAGTTAAATTGGACAGATAAAAGATTCTTGTTGGTGCAAATAGTAGGTTTGTATTTTATATACTGCAGTGCATGCTTCAATCTGAAAAAATAAAAAATGTTTTCCTGAAAACTGGAATTACCAGTTGCTATCCTTGTAGCAAGCATGCAATGAAGTATTGTAGCTCCTTTTAGCTTTTAATAGTACTAAATATGTTCCACTAGAAAGCATCCTTGAAAAAGCACATTCCCTTTCTTGAGAGATAAGACATTGGGTGGTGTAAAGCATGTTAAAATGCTTTTAAACAAGCATAAGCATGCTGGTCTTGCATCTTTCTCCCTGTCCTGAGTGACTGCTTTCTGTCTGCCTTTTGCTTGTGAGTTGGAGTGAACATCCTTTTGCAGGAACTGGTATGTTAAGGAGAAAGCGCTAAGGAATTTTGTGCATAATAATGTACCTTTGTCTTTCAAAAGACCAAACCAGGAGCAATCAGATTGACTCATTCCTCTAGAAGAAATGGTTTGTATTCTGAAATTGAGGTCTCTTGTACAAATTCAAGTTCATGCAAGAATGAAGTAATTTAAGTTTTTGGAAAGGGGTGGATTTTAAATGGAGGGGCAGCTTAGAAGTTAACTTCCTGGTAGATAAGGTGGTCCAAACTCTGCTTGCCTGTCATTTTTTCCTTAGTTTTTGAAGTTGGTTCAATACTTGAATTTGTGCTTTTACCTGTCATCTGACTTCAGGGGAAGGGAGAATCTGTGTTGGTAAGTTAATTCTTGATGAAAATGTTTTAACAGGTTCCATTTCTGCAGCAATCTGCAAACTGCAAGGTTGCTTTTTCATCTGAAGTATGTTGCTCCTTCATACCATTGATGAGATGACCAAGGCCTTGAATGGAAACCCACATCCGTTGTTCTTAGTCACTCTAGCAATTTATTTTATTTTAGGTCTTTATTTGATCTTGGACACATTCACAAATGTAAGCCCTTAAGACTACAGGATAAACTAGATAAAAGTAGATATATTTGCACTAAGAGGCTTAACTCATCCTGAGTGCAAAGTCGCTTTTATTTTAAAAATAGAAGCTTAAAATGTGAAATCAAACAGTTGAGTTGGATCTCCCTGGTTGTAGTTTTGTAGGGAGATGTTCTCTAGGAAGGTACTTGTGAGGTTTGTGATTCCTGCCACCTGTAATCTGTATTGGCTGCCTCCTCCACTTCAGCGTTAGCATTTGAGTTGCACACACAAGGGTTTTTTTTACAAGATTTCTACTTTGTTGCTATGTATGGAGGAAGGTCTAGGCCTTGTAGTGTAGCTAAAAACATGCACCTTCTGTGATACCTCTTTTGGGGGCACTCACTGCCTTGCTGTACCTTGCAGCTCCCTGCACATTTCACACTGAGGACCTGGCTGGCCTCACACTATACCCACACCAAGTCAGCAGGGTATGCAGACTGCCAGACCCTGCTCCAGCCCACCACGTCCCCAGCCTGTGAGCAAGGGCAGCACCAGGACAGGATGCCTGGCAGCAGCTGAAGGCACTGAGTGTTCTGACTCAACAGATGCAGATTTTCCCACAAAGCAGTTTAACTCCACCTCCCCCAATAGAACCCTACTAGCTCTACTGCTAACAGGCTATGAAGACCAATACTAATGCATTATTCTCACTTGTAAGCAGAGGATAGCAACACCAGCTTAACCACACTGTAGATCTTTGTTTTCAGTCAAATCAGTGATTCAACAACATTCATCTCATGAGGATTTGCAGTTTTTAATACCATTTTACACTTGGGAGTTTAAAACACATCTCTGTCTGAAAACACAGCCTAATCAACAGTCATTTTCACCTTTAAAAAAGCAAAATGAACTGAGTTTTGTAGCCTGGAATAACATTTACCACATCTAGTTCCCAAGCTAGGAATCACAGTAACTGGGTAAAAATGAGGTGGGTCCTTTAGTTACTTTAGGTCCTTATTACCTTAGCTGGTAGTAAGCAGTTCAAGTTTCAGAGATACTGTAAATGCCAGATCTTACACCAAAAGAAACTTTCTTTCAAACACTCTGCAAGGTGAACATATGGATCAATAAAAAAGTCTCCAGGCAAGCACAGATTCTGATCTGCACAATAACCAAGGCTCATTATAAGACTCATTGCTCTTTCCTTGGCACCTTACTAAAACTTTAACCCTAGAACATGCTGCTTATAGCTGAAACTGATTAGTACATACTACACTATTTTTCTGACTATTGTAAAATCAGTTAAGAAGAATGAAAAGCAAAAGATTCCTGCTCTATTTATTTAGGAGAAGCAGAACAAGATTTAAGTGGCACATTGTAAGAAGAAAAAAAATCAAGACTAAATCTACAGGATTGAATTACTTAAATACCAATCTGCTTTTAAAATTCATAACAGCAGCAACTGCTCTTTCCATTGATTTTATTTTTTTAGCCTATTATTAAAAAATCAGGGATGACAGAGGTGTTCAAAATGTAGAACGTGAAGAAGACAACTGCTTAAGACTGGAGACATCCAAAATCTCCTCACTGGGTCCTGGAGTCACACTGCTCCCCCCTCCAGAAGAACTCATCTTCAGAAGTCAAGTCACTTTTTCCCCTAGTTGATTCCAATTGTCTGAGGTATGGAAACACTGTAGGAGGCAGCACTCTGTGTTGTTTTTCCTTGTTCAGAACAAACTCAGATCATTCCTGCACCGCTGCTGCAAATCACAGCTCTTTCTGGCAAGCTGTTTTGAGAAACATGCAAGGCTGAATACTGTAGAAGTGTCCAATTACCTTTTTCCATTGTTAAAATGGGAGACAAGCAGCATTTAACATCCTATTAGGTTTTTCATGGGGTTTGAAGAGTAAACACACATTTTCAAGGTATCACAGAAGGTGCATGTTTTTAGCTACACTACAAAGCCAGGTTACAAGGTCTAGGCCTTCATAAACAGCAACAAAGTAGAAATCTGGGAATAAAAAACAAAACAAAAAAAACCCCTGTGTGTGCTACTCAAGTAACAACACTAAAGTGGAGGAGGCAGCCAATAAAGATTACAGGTGGCAGGAATCACAAACCTCGCAAGTACCTTCCTACAGAACATCTCCCTACAAAACTAGAGATGAAGCTGAGTTACTTTTGAACGGTGGGGCTCTGTGGGGAAGCTGTCTTGTAAAATAAAAACCCCTAACTATAACAATGCCACCAACTCCAACTTTTTCTTATTTTGTTTGAGTATTTTGTTTGCTTGGTTTTGCTTGGGGTGGGGTTTTTTTGGTTGTTGCTGAGGTTTTTTTGTTTTTCTTTTGCCTTTTTTTTCTTTGTCAGACTTGAAGGTGAAGTTGATGTTATTGGCTAGCTTTCCTAATTGAGGTTTCTGTTTGTGTTCCTTCAGTGAGTGTATCAATTTGTGATTTGAAGTTGATCTTCTGCCCCCCACCCACGCACACTTCCAACACAGCAGTGCCATTTCGGACCTGAAGTGAGGAAATCCGGTTAGGTGACCCCAGTCTAACTTTGTTACCTTGTTGAGATTCAAAATAAACTTGGCAATACATGTAGCATTTTGGTGTGCTGCACTAGTCCTGCTCTGTGCTCTTGGAAGGAGGGGGGAGGAATGTTACCACTTTCAAGATGAGTGTGGATCAGGCTGTGTTGTCTGAGCTCTGGGCTCCTTACAGCTGATTTTTCCCTCGCTTGATTCCCCAATATGTGCCATGAAGAGTCCCTTCTGCTGATAGCACAAACTCCATAACCACTTAGCTATTGCCTTCATTCCTTGTGACTCTTCCAACCATGCTGGGAGTAGGAGGGGCCAGGAGGCCAGTTGAAAAGTACATTTGATGGTTTGATGGGCACTATGGGTAAATGCAGATTTTTTTTTTGACTGATACCTCTGCATTTTACCTGTTTACCCTCTTGCCAGTGTTTTAGATGCACCTCTAATGGTGTTTCTAAAATGACCGTTGAACAGAACCATACAGCCTCTCACTTTGCTTACTGCAGATTGTATCATCACATCTGTGCTCCCTCTCCATTAGCTATTCTGTGAAACATGTTCTGGTTCAACTCTCTACTGAAATACCTGAGCTTGTGGAGGGTTTCTCAGAATCTGCTTTTTATATTGTGTTGTCTTCATTTAAAGAAGAATGCTTTTTGAAAGTGAGTGATACCATGGTCCCTTTAGCGTTTATACTTTCCATTCTTCAGGTGTAATCCTTTCATCCTTGGGCAACAAAAAGTGATGTTAGTGTAGCTGTCAAAACCCACCAAATATTGTTGAGCAAAAAGCTCAATCCAGAATTAGGTTAAAGCAGGAGCAGCAGGTAATAAATAAAAAGGTAGTGCAAGGATTTTTTTGTTGTTGTGTGTGGTTTTTTTTTTTCCTTTTTTGCTTGGTTTTGGTTATTATCACTTGATTCCAAGCATAGTTTCAGCTTTGAGCATTTCTGACATTTCTAACAGAGTGAAGGTATTGCTTCTCTAAAAATGCCAACATTTCCAGGTGGCCACAGCACTCATTTTGTAACTGGAGCTTAAGAGCCTTCCTACTAGTGTTTTCCATGGACACTATGCTTAAAGATTAATAAGAGTTGCTCTTACATAAACATAGTGAATTCTTCTTGATGGAAAGGCATCTCTGTATTTTGTTTAATGTCAAAGTTATCTTAAAAAGACAATGAGCCACATTGGTGTGGTTTGACTGACTTTGTTTCTTGAGGTGTGGTTGTTTATATTTTTGAGGTATCTTGGAAAAAAACCTTTGTTCCTTGTAATTGACTGCTTGTCAGTACCAGTTATGTTATCAACACGAGAATGCATTTCTGAGCTTGGCCACATTCATTAATAAATACTTCGGAAAGCAAGCTGGTCCAGTCTGTGTTATAAGTGAATTGGTCTTTGGTGCACCCTCAGGAGAACTCAGCTTAGAAATAGGCAGTTAAGGGGATCTCGGGTGTACCTCAGTTCACGTTGCAGACCTGCCTTGATGTGTAAGAACTGGGTTGCTTTTGGATGAAAGAAAGCTACATGCTCCCCAAGCACTGATTGGGGAGTCCATAAGTGTATGCCACAGGACAGCTATTCTGAAATAATGTGGCTGTCATCTCCTTAGAACCTACTGCCTTGGCTGTGCTGCACTGCTTGCTGGCCTAAACGTAACCAGTGCATGACACATTCTTCCTGCTTCCAAAGCTGTCTCCAGTGGTGTAGGAAAAAATAACTGGAGTGAGGAAAGACCTTGTGATGGAGGTGCATAGCCTGTCCCAGAGCTGTAGGAAAGAGAATTGTGATGCCTGGAAATGGGTGGAGGTGGAAGACAAGCAAGTGACAGCATTCTAGTAAAAATCTGGTGTCAGACTGTCTCAGCTATGTGGAATTAAAGAAATCACCTACTTCAGTGTCTTTCTAAAGATGTAACAAAGATACATTCTGAAGATGCATTAAAAAGATGCATTCTAAAGATGTCTTGAAAGAGTTTATGCTTCTCTGTCCTCTTGCAGACATGTTACCTGTATTAATCTTCTGTGACTGTTTTGTTTGAGACTGGAACAAATGTTTTTTAAAATAATAAATTATTTTTTTAATCCCCTTACTGAGGATTTAAAGAAGCACTTGACCTCACTAGGTTCCAGTTTGAGTATCTTACAAAACCAGCAGAAATAGAGGGAGGAACAATTCTTTTACTATTCACAACACTTCAGCCTCAAAATGCTAACCTGTTAGTAGTTCAAAAGTAAGGAGGGACCAAGTGATGGATGCTGTTTGAAGCTCTTCACTGTACTTGAATACTCTGTGGGCTTGTTGAGGAAAAGTGAAAAAGATGGCTTTTTGTTAGGCTGATCTCATAGCAAACAGCAGTTGAGCAACCAGGGTTTCTTTCTCTTGTGCCTGCAGTAGGGTCATAGCTAAGTTTTGCTCTGAAACTCTGTCCCCTCTTCTGCTTTGCAAAACCAGATTTCCTTGTGAAAAGCTAAAGATAGGCTCGCCTGGCTTGCTACCCAAGATGTATTTTTGTCTTTTCATCCATCCTTGCCTTAGAATCATTGATACAGCAAAGGTCAGGGGTAGCAGCTGTCTGTTTCAAACCTTCAGATAAAGCAAAGGGAGACTGGAAGAGTGGAGAATAAAACTAGTAATAAAAATGATTTACTGGGTGCTAGAGAACCTAACACATCACTGGCACTTGCACACAACTGGCTTGGTCCAACCAAACTTTTCCTTTCTTTTCCCCAGAAGGTTTGCATAAGAGCAGTGAAATCTGCTGATGTACCTCCGCCAGCACTCGCTAGTCTTCCAAATCCAGGACAGTACAGCTTGGATCCAAGCTGGCTCAGTGTGTTCAGCACTGCCCTGATAAGCTGATTGCAGGCCTGTGTGCCAGTATCATTCTGTACTGGAGGTATGCTAATCTCAGATATGAGAGGTGGGTGTTGTGATCCTGTCCAGTGCCAAGAACACAAAAGAATTGATCTTGTGAGTTTCTTTGCTAAGGGATGTTTGATACTGTGCAGTGATGGGACTGGTAGGTTGCAGAAAAGTAACTAGAGAGCACAGGTGCTGAAATGAGAGAAGAGTTATTCTGCAGCCAAGATACAGAGAGAACCTGAGGGTTCTGTTGCCTCAAAAATGGCATTTATAAGTATTTGGAGAGGAGTCAGTGTGTATCTCATTGAGTTACTCCTGCCCATTTGCACAGTGCAGACACGTTTCTGAGGAGGAAATTAATAGGTAATGTAGGCTGTGTGATGCTGACTTATTTTAGGACTTTCAGAAGTTAAGTAAAAGTACACACAATGTTTATAGCATGGTCAGTGCCTTTGTTCTAACTCTGCAACATTTCTAATCAGTAAATCTCTGAACATCAAATAAAAACCGTGAGGGTAGCCCACAGCATGTTTTGTACCAGCAAGCAGCATAACCCTGCCCTTCATGGGTAAGGGAGATACCTGGCACCTCCTTTTGCCCTTTGCTAAGCTGTGTCATAGCAAAACTGGGCTGACCACGATGGTCTTTGTGTTTGCTACAAGTCCTGTTCCCAGGTTGTTGAAGCTGGGGCAGCGAAGTTCCAGGTTGCAGAGGAGGATATTTCTTGCTGCAGATCCTGCTGAACACTGCTGGGGCTGTGTCAGGAGATTACAAAGAGGTGAAGCTATTTTGGCGTTTGAGAAGCAGCCTCTGATGCTGAAGGAGTCCAAAAGAGTATTTAATTTCCTGAGAAAAGAAACATCTGCTTGATTCTTACACAGACATGGAGAGGTTTGAGTGCTGATTGTGACATGTACAGTTGCCAGTGACCAGAAAGGTAACTTAAAAATTAACTGCTCTAATGATCTGGAAGGGAAAATGCTCTGCTGGTTCCACTGCCTTCAAACAGTACTTGGAAATTACATAGCAGGAGCAGTTTCAGATTTCAACAGCTGGATTTTTTTTTTTGTGGTCTTCTTACCTTATTTTTTCCAAATGGATGTCACTGACAACCTAGTATACCACAGGCATGTTATCCTGAACTGGTCTGGATTTTCCTAAGATGGGTGCATTTAAATAACAGCTTGAATTACTGGGAAACTCACACTTCAAACAAGTTGTAACATCTAAAAATCCAGTTCTTCTTTCTCAGGAAGCATTAGCAGAACTCTCAAAAATCTGTTTCAAGAAGTATGGAGTGCTTACTGTGACTGACTTGTGATTGGCATGCTAGATGGCAAATTATTTTCTTACTTGGAAGATTATTTTTAGTAATGTTATAATTTTTGAATCGGATCTGAAAGCAATCCAGTGAACAATAAACTCTACAGTTCTAGGTTTTGGCATGGCCTGTAGAAACACTAAAGATGAAGACTTGCAGCCTCAAAAGGGGCACCTCCCTGGATTCCATGGAGTTGGTGAAATCAGGAGAGACTGCTTTGGACCTGGCATTCTTGTGCTGAGTCTTCCCTTTTAGGCTGACCAAACTGCTAAGAATTGTTGGAACTGACCATGCTGCCTAAAAATGTGGTACTGGTTAAAGAACTCCACCCCAACGCACTAAAACCCAGTGAATCTGACTGTTAAGGGCAAGCTAAAACCCAATAAATCTGACAGTTAAGCTCTGGTGTATCTGAGATTATAACACATACAGTGCTATTCAGCATCCTTGTTGGTGACACAGACAGTGGGATCAAAGCACCCTCAGTATCTTTGCCAGTGACACCAAGCTCTGATGTGCTCAGCGTGCTGGAAGGAAGGGACATCAGCCACAGGGACTTGGACAGGTTGGAGAGATGGGCCCAAGCCAGTTGCATGAAGTTCAGCAAAGCCCAGTGCAAGGTCTTGCACCTGTGTTGGGATAGTCCCAAGCATGACTACAGTCCAGATGATGAGTGCATTTAGAGCAGCCCTGCAGGGAAAGACTTGGGGTGCTGGTGGATGGGACACTTAACGTGAGTTGGAAATGTGCACTGGCAGCCCAAATAGCCAGCAGGGTCCTGGCTGCATCAAAAATGTGAACCAGCAGAAAAAAATACTTCTTTTTAATTAAATATGTTATGTTTTCAGTGGGATTTGCTTGCACAGACTGAAGCTAGGAGCTGGAAGGTAGTATGCTGCTTCCAAATTTCAGGGGTTTTTAGGATGGTGTCCAAAGCTTGCAGTTGTCAACACAGAAGGCTAAATGACACTGCAGTTTTGCCTGTTCTTGGCATGAGCAAACGGGGTGAGATTTCTGCTTACAGTACTTGTTTTCTTCCCAGCTATCTTCCAAAGTCTCTTGGTATGTGCATACAGACTCTGAAATGGTTTGTTCACATAAATTATCAAAGGAGTCTAGTAACATAGTGGCAAGACAGCTCAGATTGCTATTAATATATTCTGGTCATTAAAGTGACTAAGTAGGAATGTAATACTGAAAATGATGAAAAATTAGTGTTCATAAGCAACTCAAATAATTAATGTTTAGTCCTGACTTCATAAATACTGACTTGTAGAGGAGACACAGCTTTTGTAGAGTAGGTTTGTGTTTAGTCCTCTAAGGTGGTACGGTTTTGGTTGGGTTTTTAGATTGGTAGGGGTTTGGGGATTTTTTTTTTTTGATCTTTCATGTTTCTGCTGGCAAACGGAAGTAGTGCTACATAAAAGTAGTGCTTTTTCCTAAGCAGCCTTAGTGGCAGTATTTTGAATTTAGGAAGGATTATTATTTAATCACTTTAAAGTGCTTTCTTGAACTCATCATGTATATACACTGTACTACTTTTATTTTGACATCCTACTGGACATATGGAGAGGAGAATACATTAGAGTTCTTGAGGGCTTCAGTTTCTGTCCTTGAAATAAATATTTAATTACAGACATTGGTTAGGGTCTTTCTGGAAAAAAGGCAGTTTCCCCAGAAGTAGACCATCTTGTTGTCAGTTTTGGTGTATTTGATTTAAAAAGCTTGTTTGAGGGTAAGCGAGAGAATATAGTACACTTAATTAATCAGACTTTGGGGTATGGAGTTAGGAAATCTTGTGTTTGCTGCCCTTATTCACTTAATGAGAAATTCTTCACTATTGTTATTTAAAAGGTGCAGCTCTCCTCAGATTTATATTCCAAGATCCTATGAGAGCCTTTAAGATGAAAAATAATTTTCTTCAAAGACAAACCAGTGGTGATCAGCTGCTCCTTGTACCTTCAGCTTGCTTGGTTCTGCATGGGTGAAATGGCCACATGCTTTGCAGGCAGTTGACCATGCTACAGTAGGAGCTGGAAGCCAAGGAAGTGTCTTCGGAAAACAGCAGAATCTCCAAGTATCAGTGAAGCTTGTAACTTTATTTTACAAAGAAATACCCTTAAATTCATTAGAGCTCAAAATAAGAGTTTCAGGCATAGGAAAAGTTGCCTTGTAAATGTTTTATTTGTGCTTTTGCAACAAATTAACTCAGTCTGGTCTGGAAAATGCTTCTGGGTGCTTGCAGCCCAGAAAGCAAACCATGCCCTGGGCTACATCAAGAGAAGCATGGGCAGTAGGTCAAGGGAGGTGATTCTCTACCTCTAGTCTGCTCTCATGAGAGACCCCATCTGCACTGCTGTGTCCAACTCTGGGGTCCCTAGCAGGGCCATGAAGATGATCAGATGGTTGGAACACCTCCCTTACGAGGACCTGCTGAGAAAGTTGGAGTTCTTCAGCTTTGAGAAGGGAAGGCTCCAGCAGCCTTCCAGTATTTAAAGGAGGCCTATAGGAAAGCTCTTTATCAGGGAGTGTAGTGACAGGATGAGAAACAATGGCTTTGAACTGAAAGACAGTACATTTAGATTAGATATGAGGAAGAAATTATTTACAGTGATGGTGGTGAGACACTGGAACAGGTTGCCCAGGGAGGGTGTGGACACCACCTCCCTGGAAGTGTTCAGGGCCAGGTTGGATGAAACTCTGAGCATCCTGCTGTAGTGGGAAGTGTACCTGCCCATGGCAGGGGAGTTGGAGCTAGATGATCTTCAAGGTCCCTTCTAACCCAAACCATTCTGTGAAAACACTTTCTGAACTCCAGCTTGGCTGTTCCCAAGAAGCTGGGCTGTCTGTTAGGTGTTTGACCCAGAAAAAATGAAGTGGTTTCATCTATGTCTAAGGGTTCATAAAATGAATAGAAAACTATTTTTTTTGTAGTTGTCTACTTTTAATTGTTTTAAGGTGAACTTTTTCAGGATAATACAAATCATCTTGTTGGGATTTGGTGTTCTTTTTACTCTGAAGAAGGTCATTAACTAAGTCACTTTTAATCCAAAGCAATGACCCTGGGCTTGTACTTCATTCTTGCCTTCAGCCAAGAGCAAATGTGAGGAGCTGCCATGGCTCAGCTGATGAGATGCTGCAGTTGTGAGGGGATGTTGATGGTGTTTTGCTTGAGAACTAAGTTGTTCTTTTGAGCTTCAAGTACTGTTTGATGATAGAGGTGGGCCAGTCCTGCTTAAAAGTCTTTTCTGTCTTTGCCTCATTGCAGTTACCTCTTTCTCTCCCTTGCTGTAATCTAAAGCTTGACAGACTGGTTCAGAGAGCTAAACTTGAGCAAAAACTGTTTTTGTTGAATTTCCTTGGGATAATTCCTCATTCTGAAAAGAATCCTTCTTGGCTTAGGCCTGAGAACTCAGCAGGGACACTGATCACAGTCACAGAATTGTTTCAGTTGGACAAGACCTTTAAGATCATGAAGTCCATCCATCAACCTAAGACCACCATGGCCATTAAACCACATCCCAGTGTGCCACATCCACGCATTCCTTGAACACCTCCAGAGACAGTGACTCTACCACCTCCCTTGGGCAGCCTGTTCCAGTGCCTGACCACTCTTTCAGTGAAGAAAAGAATCTTATTTCCTTCCTTTTTACCCCATTCTTGTATTCATTTGTGGCTCTAAACTTGTAAAGTCCTACAACCATTTCTGCAGCCCACAGCATGTCTTAGAAATTGGCTTTTAAGGTAAAGGAAAACTCTGTTCTTTCAGGCTCTTGCAAGCTGTGGCACAGCCAGCAGGTGGTTGCTGCTGAACCTAGTGCACTGTGGAGAAAAGAACCTGCTCAGAAGTTGTCCCAGCAAAAGTCAGAGTGTCTGAAATGATTCTGTCTTTGTGTAACTAAGATTCCTTGTGGAACATGGGAACTCCTCCAGTGCCAGATGATGGTGTGCCTGGGTGAATAACTGCTCACTTGCTGCAAGAGTGGTTTTAGACAGTGAGACGTGATAGCAAAGCTGATAACTGTGTGAATGTCTGGGGCTTTCAAGCTTTGCTTGTTCTAGTTGAGGCAGCTAAACTCCTACACTGATTCCTTGTGGGCTGAAACAGTTCCTGAACCCTGCACCATCCCATTCCTTGAGAGAATGGTATGTGAATCACAACTGCTTACCATGGGATCCCCTCTCAGCCTTCTCCTCTCCAGACTAAGCACCCCTACTTCTCTCAGTCTTTCTTCATAGGAGAGATGTTCAAGTCCCTTCATCATCCTTGTAGCCTCCTTTGGACTCCTTCCAGTTCCCTGTCCCTCTTGAACTGGAGAGCCCAGAACCGAACATAATGCTCCAAGTCTGGTCTTACCAGAGCAGAGTAGAGGGCAAGGAGAACTTCCCTTGACCTGCTGGTCACACTCTTTTTTTTTTTTTTTTTTTTTTTTTAATGCACTCAGGAGATCATTGGTGTTTCTTGCCACAAGGGTACGTGGCTGTCCTATGGTGTAACAGTGTGAGAGCTGAAATCCCCCTCCCACACTGACAATAACCAGGTTAGCTCAGTCTGGAAGCAAATGAAGCTGTTTTACAGGCAAAACTACAATCTATGATGAAATGCAATGAATATGTGCAAATATACACTATTCACAACATTTACAAATATGTACAATCAACAGAAAAGCACAACTAAGCCCTCTGGCCTCCCTTCCCCTCAAGGGGCTGTGCTTCCCCAAGGGGCCTCCCCCCTCCCAGCCAGAAGGACTCCCCTGGCAGAAGGCAGAGAGTCAAGAAGCAGAGAGGCTGTTAGACTTAGCTTGTCAAGGTCAGTGTGTTATCTTCAGCCAGGAGAGAGAAGAAGCAGGCAGACTGAGAGAAGATGGACTGCAAGAGTGCCCCACTGTCCCCTATCTTGTTTTGAGTAGTGATTCCTAAACATTTCTCTCTCTCCAATGGAAGTGTTTAGAATAACCCAGTAGTGATTTATTTACATTCTTTCACTTTCTCTGCTCGAGCTTTGTGAAGAAAAATTAAAAAAAGACAGTCTTAAAACCATCACACGTGGACAACTTGCTGTCCACCAGGTCTCCCAGGTCCTTCTTTGTGGAGCTGGTTTCTAGCTGGTCAGCCCCTAATCTGTACTGGTGTATGGTGGTGTTTCTCCCCAGAACATGGATTAGGTGTGTGTAGCATGTAAATGACACAGCATATCCATTACTTAGGAGTACAATCTGATTTTTCTTGGGAAGGGAGATAAAGGACAGCCTGCTGTTGATTGCAGTTGGTTGCTAAAATAACTAATAAGTCTTTTTTTTGTTTGTTTGTTTGTTTGTTTTCTGTTGCAGGCTGGGTGGAAGGAAAACCATGCAACCTTTATGAATGAACTGAAAAACCTTCAGGCTTCAGGACTAACAACCCTTGGTCAGGCACTCAGGTCATCATTTGACTTGTTAAATCTCAACAGATTAGTGTCTGGAATAGACAACTATGGACAGGTAACAAATCTCTTTACAAACTGCCATTTTTTTTTTTAATTTTTATAGGCTTTCTGAAATTCTTAGTTGGGGGAGGAATTTGGAGGGGGTTCAAGTTTGTTCTTGCATTTTACTGTCTGTTTTTAAAGTTTTGGATGGCTGTGTGTTTAATCTTGAACTGTGAGCTTTTGTTTTCCTTCTTTCTTATATTCCACACTGCACAGATGGAATGCTAGCAGTTTTTTCCTTGCTGAACTGCAAAGAAAGGAGGAGAGTACATGACCCCAACTGCAGATACTTGATGGCTGTCTGGGAGGCTTCATGTTGAGTGGCAGCACACTGCAGTTTTATGTTGTCTGCAGTTCATGTCCTGACTTCCCTTCTCTCACATTGGAAAAATCCAGTTAAAGTGATTCTGGATTTCCCCACTGTTGCCATGAAATACTGCTTCAGGGGGTGTGTATTAGTGCATAGAGCAGCACATAGAATCATTGAGGTAGGAAAAGACCTCTGAGATCAAGTCCAACCATCAGCCCAACAAGCCATAGAATCATATTGGATTGGAAGGAGCCTCCAAAGGTCATCTAGTCCCAAGATCCCTGCAGAGAGCAGGGACGTCCTTCACAAGACCAGGTTGCTCAGAGCCTTGTCAAGCCTGCCCTTGAATATCTCCAGGAATGGAGTCTCAGTTACCTCTCTGGGCTCCACCCTCATAGTGCAGAACTTGTTCCTAATATCCAATCCAAATCTGTTCTTCTCTAATTTCAGACCACTGCCCCTCATCTGGTCACAGCAAGCCCTTGTAAAAAGTCTCTCCCAGCTTTCTTGTAGCGCCCTTCAGGTACTGGAAGGCTGCTCTAAGGTCTTCCTGGAGCCTTCCCTTCTCCAGCTTGAACAGACCCAATTCCCTCAGCCTATCCTCATAGCAGAGGTGTTGCAGCCCCCTGACCATTTTTTTTGGTCCACCTTTAGAGGTCCTTTCCAACCCAAACTGTTCTATGATTGTGACAAAAGGGGTTTTGAAAATGAGATGAATATGGTTGCTTTTTATCTTCTGCTTTATGGCTCCACCCTACTGAAAGAAAAATCCCAGGATTATTTGGAAAGGTTGCTCATCTTACTGTTTGCTTTATAATGACAAAAATCTAAGCCTCTAAGTTAAGGTTGCTGTGCTTTCATCTCTAGGGAAGGAATCCATTCTTTTTGGAGCCATCGATTTTGATTACCATCACAGACGGAAACAAACTGACAAATACGGCTGGAGTTCAAGAGGAGGTAAACTTGGTTCCATTCTTTCCAGTTACTGCCTTGCAAGTTGACTCTAATGCTGAGATTTGTATTCATGTTTCTTTTCCTGCTAATAGGACTTATGCTTCATCAACCTGTTTTATTCTAGAGAACAGAAAGTAGCTATGCTGCCATTGCCTAGCCCCTAAATTAATGGTTCACATTGTTTCTGGACCGGAATGTCCGGATACATTAGTGGATAGGAGAGGAATGGGGTCTATTAGAGAGTAATGAAAAAAATTTTTGAGTATTGGTTTGTCAAAGGCTTGAAAATAATCTAAAATTTCTCTTCACCAGCTCCATCTTCCTTTGAACTCTCCTTTGCCTGGAAGTGAACTAACCAAAGAACCATTTCGTTGGGATCAAAGGCTGTTTGCTCTAGTGCTGCGTTTGCCAGGAGCTGCATCTGCTGAACCAGAGCAGCTTGGGAGTGTGCCTACTGATGAATCTGCCATCACACAGATGTGTGAGGTTACAGGAGGTAAGAGGATGCTACTTTGCTGCGCATCACGTTTGATATTTGCCTTACAGGATATCTTTTGCTTCCACCACCTCCCTGGGCAACCTGATCCAGTGTCTCACCACCCTCATGTGGAAGAACTTCTTCCTAACATCCAACCTGAATCTACCCATTTTTATTTTTGCTCCATTCCTCCTAGTCCTGTCAGTTTCTGACACCCTAAAAAGTCCCTCCCCAGCTTTCTTGTAGCCCCCCTCAGATACTGGAAGATACTTGGGGAAAGACCCAAGAAGGTGCCTCAGAGCCTTCTCTTCTCTAAACTGAACTCTCTCAGCCTATCCTCATAGCAGAGGAGCTCCAGCCCTCTGCTCATCCTCGTGGCCCTTCTCTGGGCACCTTCCAGCACCTCCAGATCTTTCCTGTAATAGAGGCTCCAGAACTGGACACAGTACTCCAGGTGGGGTCTCACCAGAGCAGAGTAGAGGGGGAGAATCACCTTCTTTGACGTGCTGGCTGTGCTTCTCTTGATGCAGCCCAGGATGTGACTGGCTTTCTGGGCTGTGGTCCCTTCCAACCCTAACAATTCTATGATTCGACGTCACCTCTTGCTGTTTTCTCCATCTGAATTACTCAATGTCTGTGTGAATCTGTGGGGTGCTTTTGGAGCTTGTTTTCCAGTAGCACAGGAGACCTTTAAAATAAAACCATATCCCTATTTCCTATTTTCCAGATGTGGGAAAATTTTCTTAATGCAGCAGTAGGAAGGATTGGAAAATCTTAGGTTTTCCTTCCAGAAATGGGCTTTTCTCAGTCATGAGATTTGTTATTTAAATGTTGAATTGAGTGGGACAGGTATTACTGAGATGTTAATTCCATTGCAGGGCAAGGAGGCTAAATTAGGTCTTAAAAGAATTAATTCTGGAGCCTCTTTGAGATGTTCATCAGAATTTTTTTTAATTGGTGTTTTCAAAAAATACTGTGTGGGAGGGGCAAGTTTGGGAGCATATAGGAGCTGGCAAGGTAGGGGCAGACAAAGCAGGTAGATTACAAGGGGTTGGAGCACGTCTGCTATGAAGACAGGCTGATGGAACTGGGGTTTTTCAGCCTGGAGAAGAGGAGGCTCTGGGGAGACCTAACAGCAGCCTGCCAGTACCTGAAGGGGGCTACAGGAAGGATGGAGAGAGACTATTTGCAAAGGCCTCCAGGGACAGGACCAGGGGCAATGGCTTCAAACTAGAGAAAAGCAGGTTTAGATTGGATGTTAGGAACAAGTTCTTTACTATGAGGGTAGTGGAACATGTTGCCCAGGGAGATGGTTGAAGCCCCTTCAGGGCGAGGCTCAACAAGGCCCTGGGCAGCCTGATCTAGTTGGGGATGTCCCTGCTGACTGCAGGGAGATTGGACTGGATGACCTTTGGAGGTCCCTTCTGGCCTGGACCATTCGATGATTCCACAAACACATGGTGAAATCACATGTTCTTAAGGGTGTTTATAAACTTGGCCCTGGACCAGCCTGATCTAGGCCTCTTTTAACTGAGTGAAAACTCAGTGGATTTGTTTATGTTGTGTTGGTTTTGGTTTGGGGATTTGGTTAGTTTGTTTGGTTTTGGTGTTGTGGGTTTTTTTTTTTTTTCATCTCCTGTTCCTGGTATTGCATTTGAAAAGTAATTTGCCTTTTACATGAACTTGTCCGAAGTTTGTTGCTATTATTTTGGCTAAAAGCCTTGGCAGTGTAACTTGTGTAATAAAAACCCTTCCTTAATGAAGATTACTCAAAACTTGCTTTCCTGTTTTATTTGTTTTTTCCCCCCTTGCACAGGTCGTTCTTACTGCGTTCGGACACAGAGAATGTTGAATCAATGTTTAGAATCTCTAGTTCAAAAAGTCCAAAGTGGAGTTGTTATTAACTTTGAAAAGTCAGGACCAGACCCAGCTCCTGTTGGAGAAGGTACAGTAACTGGATTGATTTTCTCCTAATGTTCAGTGGAAATGTTTTGCATGCGTGAGTCTTTGGTGTCCTTCCTGCCAGCTTTTCACTGTACTGTCCAGAATGCATCAAAGTACTGAATGTTGTGTCCAGTTTTGGGCACCTCAGTACATGAGAGATGTGGAGGTGCTGGAGCCAGTGCAGAGGGCAAAGAAGCTGGGGAAGGGCCTGGAGGATGAATCTGATGAAGAGAGACTGAAGGAGCTGGGGATGGTTAGTTTGAAAAAGTGGAGGCTGAAGGGAGACCTCATTGCTGTCTACAACAACCTGAAAGGAGGTTGTAGGGAGGCTTCTGCTGGTCTCTTCTCTCAGGTAATTAGTGATAGAACAAGAGGGAATGGCCTCAAGCTGCTACTGGGTGGGTTTAGACTGGACATTAGGAAACTTTTTTTTCTTCCCAGCAAGAGTGGTCAGGGATTGGAATGTGCTGCCCAGGGAGGTAGTGGACTCGCCAGCCCGGGATGTGTTCAGGGGTCATTTGGATGTGGTACTTGGGGCTGTGGTTTAGGGCTGAGCCTTGTAGAATAGGGTTCTGGGTTGGACTTGGTGATCCTGAGGTTTTCTTCCAACCTGAAATTTTCTGTAATTCTATGAATTGCCTCATCCATATTAAAAACTAAAGTGATAAATCTTACGTGCTTCAGTGATGGAGTTTTGGTATCTCTTTAAATACCCGCAAATCATCATGGATCTGCTTTTGAACAGTTGGATGTTTATTTATGTTTAGTCCTGTCTTTATGTTCTCAGAAGTGTTGGTTTGATCCTTGATAAGTTAAATAGTGCCATATTTGCACAGATCTGTGTGAATGATGAACCTCCTTGCTAGCTCTCCTCTCATTTTCTCACCTTTTTTGGGGGGACTGAGAAAACTGCTTCCTGAAAATACTAAAGTTTGAATTAGAGTTGTCAATTCTTGGTTTTAAAATAAATCCATTACTAGTGTTTTTTAAACACTTAAAAGTCATCTTTATGCTTAATTTTCTGGACATTTTCATTCTGTGAATTGATCACAACGCTAAGTTTTCAGTTGTGTGTATGTGTTAATAGCTGCAAGAGAAAAGCTGTCTGTAAAGAGCAAGGAGTTATTTTTCTAGCTGCAAATGATGTGCATAACAGAGAGGAGGAAAATGCATTCCTGCTGTGGAGCATTTGTTCAGGTTTGCAGAAATTCATGGCTTAAATGGAGAGAGAGAGCTGAGCAGTTCATAGTTAGGAAATGAGGATCTTCATGGAATGTCAAAAACTTAATAGCTTTTAGGATCCCCTTAGCATCCTGGCATAGTCCTACATTCATTTTTTAATCACTTTTTTCGTGCTGTATATGTGTGTATATATATATTTCCCCTCCTTTTAGTTACTTAAATGTCACTTTATTTGAAGGCTTTGCTCTAATGCTGTGCAGGACAGCACCTCAGCAAATCCCTGTCTCTGTGTTGGCCTAAATGTTGTCCTGTGTGACGAAAGAGCTGGTGAAACCTAGGTTTTTCAATTTTTATCACACTTACAGAGCGGATACAAATGGAGAAAAATATTGAGACTTTCCCTCTTTACATGAATCGAGAAAGTCCTAAACTAGACAGAAATAAAAAAATCACTGTCTGCGTATGTAAAGAAAAAACAAACTGATATGCACCTGAAAAGCGTTTTGCATGATGTTCTTGGGCAGGGGTCTAGTGCAAGGGAAAATGGCTTTAAAATGAAGATGATTGTTGAAATGGGTGATCTCTGCTGTGAGCAGCCTGAGAGGAGATCTTATTAATAGAAGATCTCTATAAATACCTGAAGGGTGGGTGTCAAGAAGGGGCCAGGTTTTTTTCAGTGGTGTTGTGTGATAGGACCTAGGACCAGGAGCAATAGACACAAACTGGAACACAGGAAATTCCACTTCAACATGAGCAAAAAAAAAATCTTCACTGTGAGGGTGCTGGAGCCCTGGAGCAGGCTGTCCCAGAGGTGGAATCTCCTCTGGAGAATTTCAAGACCTTGATATTCAGTGGTCCCTTCCAATCCCTACCATTCCATGATTCTTTGTCCTCAAGTGTGGAGGGGAGTCTTGTGCTTGTACACTGCAGTGGCCTGCTGGAGAAAATTGATCTTTCCAGTCAGCAAGTGAGGTTTAAGTGATCAGTGAATTTTTCTAATGAGAAATGTGGCAAGAGCTGTTCCTGCAAGATGAATCTGACTTTTCCATGACACATCTCTCCAGTTTCAGTTTTCACTCATGGTAGCATCAGTCAGTGAGCTTTGCATGCCTTGTGGAAGGACTGTAAATGTTAGTCTTTACAGGTGCAACAGAACTAAAAGTGGTAGACTTGCTGTCACCTCTCATCGAAGTACAAAGCTTAAGCAAATGCTATTTTCCATCATATGTGAGTGTGCCTTGCTGCACTAATTATCTAATGGCTGTGCCACAGGAGCAGAGGGGCAGATGTGGGCAGATGTTAGCATAGTTTCTTAGATGATTGCTGTCTTGCATTTTGATGTGTGAGGGTTTCCAACCACTGATGTAAAGATCTATATGTCTTTAAAACAACTGTCCTGTGACACCCCTTGGGGAAATTCTCTTGGGAGATAAATGCATGAATGTAGCTTCTTGGGTTTTTTATTTCCTTTGTTGTTCTTATTTTGCTTTCTTTAAATTTTAGATGGACTTGTTGACCCATCCAGGCCCATCAATTCATTTGCTTCTCAACCGTGGCATAGTTGTCATAAACTCATTTATGTGCGACCTAACCCTAAAACAGGGGTTCCTGTTGGGCACTGGCCCATCCCAGAGTCTTTTTGGCCTGATCAGAATTCACCAACACTGGTAAGTAAAAGAAGAACTGAAAAGGGCATTCTACACCTAATTAAAGAGCCTGAAAATGAATAGTAGAGTAGTTAAAGCTTTAACTTTCTCTGTGAGAAAGCTGGGGAGGGATGGTTTACAAAAGGTTGTAGAAAGGGTTTGAAACTAGAAGAGATTTAGGTTGGAAACTTGGAAGTTCTTTACCATGAGGGTGGTGAAACACTGGAACAGGTTGTCCCAGGAGGTGGTGGAATCCCCATCCCTAGAGACATTCAGAGTTAGGCTTGATGGGACTCTGAGCAACCTGCTGTACTTGTGGATGTCCCTGTTCACTGGAGGGAGGGTGGAGTAGATGACCTTTAGAGGTCCCTTAAAACCCAATGTCTTCCATGCATATCCCCATCCCTGAAGATACTCAACATGAGGGCTCTGGATGACCTGTTCCTAGGGGAGGATCTAAATGACCTTTGAAGGTCCCTTCTAACCCAATGCATTCCTTGATTCTATGACTTAGCTTTTAAGTACCCCTTTTAAAGCAATTTGTAACATTGAATGGTGTAATCTAATGTAGATGCTGTAGCTGTGGTGGGTTTTGCATCTGGGAGGTTTATTCTCAGCTATATGGTTATTTCCTTTGGTAAATGGTTTTTAAAAGATTACAAAATTGAACTATAAATTATTTCACCTCCCACAAGTCATTGTGATCCTTATGAATTTTAATCAAAGCTTTATAGAATCATAGAATTGTCAGGGTTGGAAGAGACCTCAAGGATCATCCAGTTCCAACCCCCCTGCCATGGACAGGGACACCTCACACCAGAGCAGGTTGCCCAGAGCCACATCCAGCCTGGCCTTAAAACCTTCCAGGGATGAGGCTTCCACCACCTCCCTGGGCAACCTGTGCCAGTGTCTCACCACCCTCATGGGGAAGAACTTCTTCCTAACATCCAATCTGAATCTACCCATTTACAGGTTGGTTTTTTTTTTATTCCCCTAGTCCTGTCACTTCCTGACACCCTAAGAAGTCCCTTCCCACCTTTCTTGTAGTTCCCTTCAGATACTGGAAGGCCACAAGAAGGTCTCATGGGAGCCTTCTCTTCTTCAGACTGAACAGCCCCAACTCTCTCAGACTGTTCTCTTAGGAGAGGAGCTCCAGCCCTCTGCTCATCCTCGTGGCCCTTTTCTGGACACCTTCCAGCATCTCCAGATCTTTCCTGTATTTGGGGCTCCAGAACTGGACACAGTACTCTGGGTGGGTCTCACCAGAGTGGAGCAGAGGGGGTGAGAATCACCTCCCTTGCCCTGCTGGCTATGCTTCTCCTGATGCAGCCCAGGATGTGATTTGTTCTCTGAGCTGCAAGTGCTCACTGCTGGCTCCTGTTGAGCTTCTCATCCCCCAGCACCCCCAAGGCCTTTTCTTCAGGGCTGCTCTCAAGGCAGTCCATGCCCAGCCTATACTGGTGCTTGGGATTGCCCTGACCCAGATGCAGGATCTTGCACTTTTGTCTTGTTGAACCTCATGAGGTTGGCTTGTGCCCTCCTCTTCAGCCTGTCAAGGTTTATTTGGGGAAAAACAAACAAACATACTTGGTTTTGATAGAAATCAGCCAATTTTTTTTTCTGCTTAGTATTCTTCACATATGGTCTCTTCCTTCATGAGCAGTAAGAATTAAAACTGAAACAGGAGAGTTACCCCCTTCAGAAAATGAGGGAAAAGCAGCACTTGTTTCTCCTTCTTACTGAAATGATCATACACTTGGCATGGCTTGCTCTAAGGATGTCTCTTTGTTCAGCATGTTCTCTTTCTCTGCCATGCAAGTATTCAAGTTTCCCACCCCCCAAAGATTCAAGAGTGAAAAAACCCAGACTTGGCAGGGAGTATCTTGAGATACACTTTGTGAAAGTGAGCAGAGTTTCACATCTGTACCTCTGGAAAGAGCAAGCTGGGAAGCAGAGCTGAGTTGTTTTTTTTTTTTTTTTTTTGTTCTTAAACCTGTCTGTGATTGGCATGGAGGTTTTAAAATACCAAACCAGAGGATATTAACCATCTTTTGGTGGGAAGAATGTATGTGTGTATGACTTTTCTTTTTTAAATGAGAGAATGACTTCATCTATATTGTGGGAGCTTGTGTCCTGTTGTCTTTTAAAGGAAAACTGTTAGAAACACAGAGTTTAAGCCTATTGGATGGTAGAGTACATATGTATGAACCTTAAGGTCATTTATTTGTCACCCTAAATGCCAGACAATTGATAATGTTGGTTATTTGTTTTCCTTCATTTCAGCCTCCACGCACAGCTCACCCTGTTGTGAGGTTCTCCTGTGTTGATTGTGAGCCAATGGTAATAGACAAGCTTCCTTTTGACAAATATGAGCTTGAGCCTTCACCCTTAACACAGTATATCCTGGAAAGAAAGTCTCCCCATACCTGCTGGCAGGTATTTGCCCTTTATTTGAATCTAGACATGTAATGGATGTCCTAAGGTCTTTGTAAGCCTGGAGAATTGAGGTCTGGTTGCAGACTGCATTTGATGAGAAGAAACATGTCAAGGTTTCAGTTACCTTCTTTCTAATAGAATTATCAGGAGTCAGAATGAGTGTTCCCTCTACAGGCTTTGTAATCTCATTTAATTCTCTTTCTAGGTCCCTCTCATTTTGCTGAGAAATGTGTCCTGCAGGTTCCATTTTCAGCTAAACTGAAATTCTCTCTAGGCTTCCATTTGCTTACAGGGGAAAACTAGCACTAGTTTCCATCATCTTACTTAATATTAACAGCTGCAAATAATTCCACTAGATGGGTGAGACTGCTAATGGGAATTGAATGGAAGCTGTTGATCTTGTTGGCTAGATTGGCCTTGAAGAGGTCAAAGTTCTGGTACTGAAATTCTTTGTTACATGCTCCTTTTGTGAAATTTTTTCTGGATAAGTGGCTTGTTTCTGTATCCCCTACAGAATAAGGTGTGGAATTCCCTTCTCAGTGGGGTTCTTGCACAGCAGAGATTGTGTACACCACAAGTCTGCCAGGTCTGATACTTTGGCTGGAAAGGTGGAGGTGTCTCTTGCAGGTTTCTGTTGCCCTAACAAATCCTGAAAATGCATAATGAGAAAGAAAAAAAAATTATTTTCAATAAACTAATGTCAGGAATGTTCTTTAAGCATTCATAGGTACATTATTTACTTGGGTTATTAAAATGACTCTGCTGTCTTTCAAAAACTGCTTTTCTTCTGCCAGCCACACGACTTTACAAACTAGGCGAAAGAAACTCATTGTCATAACTATGGAACAAACCCTGGTCCTTGGGCTCTGAGGAAAAAAGGGGAAAACAGGGCTTAGGTTTTGGTTAGTGGGGGGGAAGCTGGGGTTTGGTTAGAAGTGGGTTGCTTTGACTGTCCCAACAAGAATACATAGCATCTTTATCCAGCTGAAATAGTTGTTACCATCTATTGCTTTGCAAGGTTAATACCCTCATACACACCCACTTCTAAATGAAAACCAAATCAAAAAGTCAATGTTTAAGAATATTGGTGCTTGGCATTTAATTAAAAGGCATTTCTTGAATATTTGTTTTGGTTGGCTTAATTTCTGTGCTTTAAAAGTTTTAGATTTCTTTCAGTGGTACTTCAAATTCAGTCACTTGAAATTTTAGTCATTTAAATTCAGTCCTCATTTAAAATTTTAGCTATTTCCTGAGTCAGAGAGCTTAATTTCAAATAGACTGCTTTTTAACATACCTTCAACAGATGTCCCCTGACCTATTTTTCTGAGGAAGAATTTTTTCATCGTGAGGGTGACAGAACACTGGATCAGGCTGCCCAGGGTGGGTTGTGAAGTCTCCCTCTCTGGAATTATTCAAAACCTGTCTGGATGTGTTCCTGTCTGGTATAGATGATCCTGCTCTGGCAGGGGCGTTCTGTGGTTTTTTTTTTTTTTCTTTCTAATGATTTCAGAAGCTTTTCAGAGCATTATCTCAAGGTAGCTTCACTAAAACTTAAGAGCATTCCCATGCTGAGTGAGGCTACACTAAGTGTTACACATCTCAGTTTTGTGGTTGGGGATGTATAAGTGTATGATCGTCTTGATCTGTGCAGCCTCAGACTTTGCCTGTCTTTGGTAATTTTCTGCCTTAATGCAACTGGATTCAGATTGATGTTTAGTTTTGAAATGCCCCATGCTTCATTTTCTTCTAACAGAGTGATCTCTCTTCTTCTTTGTCAGGTATTTGTGAGCAGCAGTGGCAAATACAGCGAACTCGGCCATCCGTTCGGGTATTTAAAAGCAAGCACTACTTTAACCTGTGTAAACCTCTTTGTGATGCCTTACAACTATCCTGTTTTACTTCCCTTGTTAGGTAGGTAACACATTTACATTGGACTGCCAATGCAGCTACTTCAGAGTAAAAGAAAAGCAGTAATGGTTGGTGTTCTGCCTTTAGTTTGAGACGTTATAAAATAATGGAGATCAGAGAGTAGAGAATGTTGCAAACTCTTTGGGAGGAGAGGATTTTCATACCCCCTCTCCCTTTTTTTCTCTCCAGCAGAGGAGGAGAGCTACCTGCTTCCAGTGCATGTTTGATGCTGTTCACCTCCTAGACACGTAGCCTCTTCCTTAACCTGGAGTAAGCTTCAACCTCCGTTCTTTTCCCTCATTTAGGGTGTGGTGTATCCAGGTTTTGCAGTTGCTCTCAGAGCAGCTCATTTTTGACTGGAAGATCAGATGCAGTGTGTCATGGGTGTTGGGAAGAGGGAATTCCCTGTTGCAGTTTAGAGCACTAAGAAGGACCTGAGCAGTGAAAGAGTCTGCATTTCTTCCCTACCCAAAGGACCAGTGATTTTTTGTTGTTGTTGTTGTTGTTTGGTTATTTTTTGTGGTTTTTTTCCCCCAATCCCACAATGGAATTACTTTCTACAGAAAAGGTGGTATAAGAAGGTGCTGTGTGAATAACTGCTGTAATAATGGTGGCTGTTAGGCTTATGGCATTAAGGTAATGGCAGATAGAAGAGTTTCCTGGGTGCTGCTAACCCTTTTAGTTGCTGATGCTGTAAGGTTGTTTTTTTTTTTTTTTTTTTGTTCTGTTATTTTGTGGATGTGTTTATTGATCTAGAATAACAGTGGAGATCAAGAGAATTAACATTGACTGTTACAGTCTTATGCAGGACTTTGCATTTCTAAACAAAAACAAAAAACACAGTAGACATCAGGAATGCTTTTTCATAATCCTGGTTATAACCAAAGAAAAGAAACTCATGTTTGCTGATAATTTGGATGTGTCTGTCTTAGTCATCCATGTAACCTAACAAATATCTCATGGTGTGCAAATAGAATACCTTGAAGTAGAGTTTCTGCAAGTCTGTGGCTCCTGAACTGCTGCAGCTGACCCATTAGCTGAAAAGCCATCACTGATACTAAAGGAATGTCCTTGTTCATTTTGAGGTTGAGGTTTTCAGTTCTGCTAGCAGCTCTTGCCTTACCCCTGCCTTTTTTTTGCAGGGGTATAAAGCTCCTCCTACTCTTTGGAGAAAGGCAATTTTCAGTATGCAGTTTGCTCAGCTGCTATCCCACATCTTGAATTTCTGAAGGCTGTTTAAAGGAAAATGCAGCCCTTCTGTGTTGTCTGAATTGTAGAGAAGAAGTTTTCTCTAGGACACAAATGCTGTGCATTCCATATTGCTAACACAAACATGTACACAAAGTGTGATGTTCAGATCTTGTTCCAGGACTTTGTTTATTTATCCTTGGTCTGTGAGGCAAGGTGGAATTAAGTTGTGTGGAATAAACAGAAAATGCCAAAGCAAATCTGGCCCTTCTACTTAGCAGTACAGAAAATGACTTAAGATGATAAGCAGCATGCCTGTTAAATTACTTGTGAGTGTTTCCAACCCCACTGACTCTGTTTATTGGTAGGTAGGTGCTGTTTCTGGTTTGAAGCATTCCCCCCTGTGTCTCTTAATGCCAGTGGTTCAGCAGAGCATGACTTTGTGTGTAAGCCCAACCTTTCATTACTCTAGCCTGTTTCAGAAAGGGTGCATGAACTTCCAAGCCCAGGAGAAGTCTGCTCTTCAGCCACTACCTCTGATACCAGTGCAGTTCTAGTGGCCATTGCCCTACTTGGACAATGTTGTATTGGAGGACGGGGACTTACCTTGGGACAGTACAGTGGATAATCACTCTCCCTTCCTTCTTGGTGCCTCCTACACACCAAGCCAAACCCACTGTCTTTGTCAGGTGTTCTGTGTGCTCAACCTTAGATAGCAAGATGCTCTGCGGAGACCTTGTTGTGGCCTTCCAGTATCTCAAGGGGGCCTACAAGAAAGCTGGGGAGAGACTTTTTAGGGTGTCAGGTAATGATAGGGTTAGGGGAATGGGGGGAAAAAAGCAGAAATGAGTAGATTCAGATTGGATGTTAGGAAGAAGCTCTTCCCCATGAGGGTGGTGAGAGACTGGCACAGGCTGCCCAGGGAGGTGGTGGAAGCCTCATCCCTGGAGGTTTTTGCAGCCAGGCTGAATGTGGCTGTGAGCAACCTGCTGTAGTGTGAGGTGTCCCTGTCCATGGCAGGGGGGTTGGAACTGGCTGATCCTTGAGGTCCCTTCCAACCCTGACAATTCTATGATTCTTTGCTTAAGAATTCTTTTTCATGCATTTTTGTTTTCCTCCTGCATTTTTGAGCAGGGAAAGGTTTACTTCTCTTTTTGGAAGATAATGTAAGAGCTCCAAAACACAAACAGGACAGGTCTGCATGAACAAGCTTGTAGATGATACCTGAGCAAACTGAAACAAGTTGTAGTGGGCCATGACTGAAGGAGATAAATTATACCACATCCTAGAGATTTGGTGATTTTTTTTTTTCTCTGTCACTTTCTGCAGGAGTGGATTTGTGAATGCTGTAGTCTGCCCTAGCTTGTAATTTAATGGGTCTGCTTTTAGTATCTGAAGGAGAGGAGGCAATTAATGAGACTTCATAGAACAGTCATGCTGCAATTCATATTAACCCAACTGTTAACTGTGATAAATTGGTTGTCTGACAGAAGTCCTGGTTTCTATCTCTTTTACTGAGGTAAGAGAAACCATGTGGGATGTGCCATTGCAGCTAAGCAGATCCTTTTTGCTCTCATGGGAAAGGCTCTAGAGAGACATCATGACTAGCTTGGGGGTCATGGATTGCTCTGAGAACTGAGGAGGTGGGGTGCAGTTCTTGCCTTTTTTTGTGTGCTCAGAGTGAGGCAGACTTGTGAAGACAACTTCACAGACAGATGCTGTCATGCTTTGCTCACACATCATAGAAGTTTTCCCTCAAAGGGTTGTTGCCTGTGACTGGTACTGGCAAAGCTATTGTGTTTCAGATGTTATTATGTTTAAAAACAGTTGTACAGCCAAGATCCTAAAGTAAAAGTCCAACAAGAGCAAGGTTAGCAAAGATGAGGTGTGCTTCTAAATGCTCCTGCCTTGCCTGAGAGCTTACCTTGGCTGGTCTTAGCTGTCTGAGTAGGGGAGGACAGGTGCTGCTGGGCAATAGGAGGCATTATTTATTGGGAGTGTCAGCAGAAAGCAGTGGTGAAACAGCCCTCATGGAAACACCATGGGAAGGTGGTTAATACTCTGTGGGTCTAAAGGATGAACATTTAGAAAATGGCTGCCCATGAAGAACTGCAACATGGACAGTTTCCTTTGATGCTTTCACAGCTGCTTGAGAAAAACTGCAAGTCATGATTTGATGTTTTAGAAACTAAGGGCTGTCTTTCTCACCAGTGTGAGCAGAGCATGCTTGGGCTCTGGGAGGGAGAGCCAAAGCATGTTATACCAGTGGAAAAAGAAGGCTGGAATACTTTTTTTAATGGTGGATAATATTTTACATTCTAGTGCCTTGGGTTTGTCTAGATTGCCTGCAGGGAAGCATTCTCCTTTCTGTGAATGTGAAATCATGAGTCTCTGCTGCTTACACCAAAGCCTGTTAGTGCAGAGTCATTAAAAAATTCAGAGAAGTACAGGAGACAAGAGGTGGTGGTGGTGTACTTGCTCAGGTAGAATTTGAATGGTAATACAAAAAAACAAAAATGTGAAGTTTTTTTACTTTGGGTTACAGGGTGCAAGCTGTCTCTCACAAGCAGGCTGTTGTCACATGAACTGTTCTTGGGATTAGGCTCCAGCTGAAATACTAAAATTATCTGCTGACCATTCTTTCTCTTGTGCTCTTGTGTTTTTTTTGTTTTTTTTTTTTCACTGAGCTTGAAAGTGCATCAAGCCCCCTTATGTGTTACCGAGTGTTAAAAGATGTGGTTTGGTATCCTGCTTGTCACAATTGGGTTGTTCTGTACCTCCATCTGAAGTGGACTTTGCAACAGTTTTAAATTCCCTGGTCTGTCTGTAGTTTTACCTGATCTCTTGAATTGTTGCAGCCTTGTAGTCCATTCCTAGTGGTTTTTAATAGCATGTTCCCAATTACTCAGTGCTTGTATCATCCTCTGAGTTTAGAAGCAAAAGGAATTCTGCATCAAGTGGACCATACAGAAAGCAATAGCTACAAATGAATAGATTGGATTAAAACTAACTCCCTTCAGTACTTTTTGGATTTTATCTATGAAAGTTTGGGATTTGATCTATAATAAAGACACAGTTAACTGGGTTACTCTTTGGTTGCTTATTGATGTAAGTTATGATGTGCAGCACAGGGCACCAAGGGTAATTTCAAGTGCCTGTGTTGCAGTCTGCCAACAGTGTCTGTCTCAAACTCTCATGATAGAGGCAGGTAAGATGCTGATGGTGGTGTTGCCTTTGGAACTTGGGGCTGTGTTAACCACTATGACTGTCTTCCTTTTAGAGGTTAGTGGTTGGTGCAGTGAGTTTGTGTTGTGGGGAAGCTCTCATTTTAAATAGGCAGGTCTTTGCTGGAGCTCTTCTTTGATTTCATGGTATCACAGCATGGCAGGGGTTGGAAGAGACCTCTGAAGACCATCTAGTCCAACCCCAGTGCTAGGGTAGGATCACCCAGACTAAATCACACAGGAACATGTCTAGGTGGGTTTGGAGTGCTTTCCAGGGAAGGAGAATCCACAAAATCTCTGGGCAGCCTGGTCCAGGGCTCTGCCACCCTCAGATTGAAGATTTTTTTCCTTATATTTACATGTTTCAGTTTGTGTCCGTTGCTCCTTGTCCTGTTGCTGGACAGTGCTGAAAAAAGTCTGGCTCCATCCTCCTGACCTCTGATTGATCAGCACTGATGAGACCTCTCCCTCAGTCTCCTCTTCTTCAGGCTATAAAGGTCTCTCTGCCTCTCCTTGTAAGAGATGTTCCAGTGCCCTCAGTGTCTTAGTGGTTCTATACTGGACTCGCCAGTAGTTCTTTGTCTCTCTTAAACTGGGGAGCCCAGAACTGAACTCAATATTCTAGACTGAGGCCTCACGAGGGCTGAGTAGAGAGGGATGGCCAAGGTCAGGGGAGGTGGCTCTCCTCCTGCTGTCACAGACTGCTGCCATGCTGTGGGGTAAGGGTCAGAGTTGGCTCCCCAAGGTGCACTCTGACCATCCATGCTGCTGGAGAGCAGCTGTGAAGCCCAACTGCAGAGCTTCTGTGCTGCTACAGTGCAGGGAGTCACAGTCATAAAGTGCTGATAAAAGGGTTGAAGGGTCAAGCTGTACTCAAAACCAACTCACGGACTTTAAACTGTTAGGACATACTGGAACAGCAGACATTTTACATCTTAATTTTGGATTTGTTATGGGTTTTTCCTCTGGTTTTGTCTGTTGTGAGAGGGATAAAGTATAACTTCCATTTTGCTGGAAAAATAGGTGTACAAGATAAGAGTGGATGCTATTTTTTTCTTTGCCCTATGCCATGACATCATCACAGGTTCTTTTGGGTAATAGTGCATGTCATATATTGAGATTTTGAGTGGAGTTACAACTTGTCCTCTCAAACTCCACCCCACTTCCCTTCAGGCCAGGAGAGAAGAAGGAACATCCCTAGTGTGGTTGTTGTGTGTGATTCAGAATTTAAATTGGAAAATACCTGTAACCGAGTGTGGGGTGACTATGGGAACTTGGAAAATTGTATCTTAACATCTGATCGTTTTGAGATGAATACTATGCAAATTAAATTTTCTTCTTCAAGTAGATCTTCCTGAAAACCCAATCAGGGTAAAACAATTCCCTTGCTGCATCTCTTTTGCACCCCTCTTTTGTGCATCCCTGGCTGCTGCAGCTGTCCCCAGTAATTTTTGGGACATCCCTTTCTTCAGTCCTGCACATCCTTGCATTAGCCTCACTTTGCCAGCATGCTACAGCCCTGCTAAGGAGAAACTTGAGTTTGCTAATTGGTGATTTCAAATGATCAGTTGCAGGATTCTGCATTCGTTTTGGATGTTTAGAGATCACTGCTTCTAGTGTGCACAGCAAATAGGTACATGCTTGAACTCTGTGATTCCTAAACAGCACCATGCACACCTTTCATATGAGCAAGGCATTTCTAAAACCCTAACCAAAGGAAGCAATCTGTCTGTTTGCCCCTCTCTTAAAGGGCAGCAGGATTTGTAGCTGATTATTTTCTCTCATCTGTATCTGTGGGAGAGTTTGCTGCTGTGGCATGAGGCAGGCAGTGTGGCTGGAGGTGCACCCCTTCTCTGCCAAGGGCAGCTGCTGCTGGTGTCAGCAGAATCCACCAAAGTTGATCAAAGGGTTTCCTTGCTCTGATATTTTTATTTTCTTCCCTTTTTTTTCCTTTAATACCTAAGAATGTTTTTACTGGAGACCATACAGGCTGAACAAAAGAAAGCTGGGTTGAAGATGGAAATTGAGTCCAATGACTGTTGTTTGGTTTAATCAGATACAGGGAGTCCCTGTTGATGCAAGAGAGAGGCAAGGGAGGTGAAACTCTTTAACAGGTGGATCTGTTGCACCTTCTATGCTGCTAGTAGTTGTGTGCAGTATTTAAGTCTGGTGTACTCTGTAAGTTTGACTATAATGAGGTCTTGCTCTGGATTGTCTACTGCAGATAGGATTGGGAATTCACAATCCTTCAAACCTAAGGCTAAGACCAGTTTTGTTGGGGCAGCCCCAATGGGAGGTGGGTGGAGGGAAGAGAAAAGGGAGGGGAGACCTGGCAGGTTGACTTTTGGATGATGGTCTGGGATTGTATCAATGAAACCTTTTCTTGTTTTCCTTGTTGCAGATGATTTGTTTAAGGTTCACAAACTTAAGCCAAATCTGAAGTGGCGACAGGCTTTTGACAACTACTTAAAAACAATGCCTCCTTACTACTTACTGGTATGTTCCTTTCCTCATTTCATCCTCCTGGGTATAAAAGGCTGGTGTGCCCAGAGTCCTGTGCATCATACCTCTTCCTAGTAAATTTTGTTTACATACTGAATGATGACCTTTTTAGGTGGTAAACATTTTGCTTTGCAGAGGTATGTAGATCAGGTCTAACACTTGAAAAAAACCCATAATTTCTAGTAATACTGAGTTGTAGTTACTGTATTAACATATTCTATGTGGCTTCTGTTCATTAAAGATTAAATAACTTTGATCTAAAGTTCTTTGGATTGCTCAGAGAACTCAAATTGGGCATTATTTTCATAACTTGCTAAGGAACATGCAGAACTGTTTACTAATGTGGATGAAAGGCTACAACTTGGGAAGCTTGATACCAAGAGAGCTGGCTGGGCCAAAGAAAGGGTGGGGGGAGGCACTGTGTCACCTTCTACATGTAGCTTGGACAATGCACCTCAATATGGACTTGCATCATCCCGGCTATTCTGGTACCGAAGCCTTTGAGTGGAGATTGCCAGGGGCACCACACTGTGTGGTGTCTTGGTAATGTGGCATAATGTCCATTGTGAGCTAGTTAGCCTGCCAAACTCATGTCACATGTTATCTGAATAGACTGGAATTTTAGTGGCCAAAAGTGGAAAAGCTAGAGCACTGCTCCATGTGCCTTAGCTTCCTGTAATTGAGCTGATAAATTCTTCTTTTTAAAGACTTATTCTCTTACTATTGTGTATTTTGTTTTCCTTATAGCCATTAAAGAAAGCCCTAAGGATGATGGGAGCTCCAAATCTGATATCAGATAATTTAGATTGTGGACTTAGTTACAGTGTTATCTCTTACCTTAAAAAACTCAGCCAACAGGTAGTATTGATAAAACCTTTGCAATTAGAAGTGCGTTGATGCTTTAGTTTGTGGTACTCTGATGCTGAAGCAGTGAATCCCTGGGGGAGTTGCTATGGGGGTGCAGTACTGATCCTAACTGAGGATGGTTGAGCGTTCCCACTGCCAGCAGGGATCAGTCCAGAGGGCTTCTCCAGCCAGTGTTTGTGCCTTCTGTAAGCAGTGGAGAGGAGTGTGAAGGAGGTTTCTTCAGCTCTGTTTTAATTCTGTTAGATCTTTACACTCCAAAGATTATCACTGATTGGATTTATGACTGCCATTGTTCTTCACAGCTGAAGTCAGAGGCTTGCTTCCAGTCTCTTATTTCCATGTGTGCCTTGGCAATGTGTCTGTTCCCCAAAAAAACCCCAAAAACCAAACCCAAAAGTGTGTGGCTGTAAAATCACAGCTTCCTGCTTCCTTCAGGTCACATCCATTCCATGTGTTAAGCATGACCTGGTGGGAAAGAGTCTTTTCTGTAGCATTTTTTTCTGTCTGTCAGGAATGCCATTGCAGGTGTCACTGTCTGAAAGCCACGCCTCCTTAGCATGAGTGGTTCTTACAACAGCACTTGAATATCTAGAAGTCAGTGGGGAAGCAGTGCAACTTTTAAAATCACACAGAAAAAAGACATTAAAAAAATTCCTCCACCTTAAAGAATGCACAAAATCCTGTTCCAAAAGAAAAAAAAAAGCCTCTGTATGACTGAGCATCTATTAGACATGAAACTTCCTTGGGGCATTTTGGTAACTTAAATAATGCAAATTTGCATATCATTATCTGCAGTATAGAGTTGGAATGGCTTGAGATGGCTACTGTGGTTTTCACAGACATTCTCAGCACTTGCAATAGCTTTTAATGGGTTGGATGTGTTAGAAGCTTCTGTGTTAGGGACAAGCAATTCCAGAACTCTGCTCCTGCTGGCCTTGTTTACAGAGTTTCCCTAGACATAATGAAGCAAACTCTGCAGAGGATCAGTTCTGGGGTGAAGTGGGTTGCAATCTCTGTGGGTTTTGATTGGTTGGGATTTTTTTTTTTTGAGGTATTGCAAGTGGGTAAAAAAAGAAATCTTATTTTGAATACAGTTAAAGCTTAATAGAGTAAAATCTCTAGCTATAATCAATTTGTGCTAATTGAGGAAATGCTATGTGTTTAGAAACTTGCCAGTGGAGCAAATTTCTGTTCTTTTAACACTTCTCATTTATCTTACTGCAAGCAGAGTGCAAGCTTTAGTTCATAGGTTGTTTCAAAAAGAAAATCCAAACTATAGCCAAGTAAGTGTGTTGGTTTAGCTGCAACTTTACAGTAGCCTAAGGCATCCTGCTTTCCTTTTTTTTTTTTTTCTTCCCCCCCCAAGGTGATTCTTCAGGGACACAAGAGTCACAGACTTGCAGCAAAATCAGGGATATTCACAGATTTCCTGACATATAAATTTAGTTACACTGGCTAAATATGTTTTTCCCATATGCTATAGCACGTTAGGATTTCTTTCTGCTTGAGATCTAATCCATGTAATCCAATCTATCCCTGGGTAGGTGGTTCTCCCATTTGTTGAGTAGTTGGGAACTAAATTAGTAGTTTTATTCTGTGACTGTACTATGTGTTTTGTACTGGCAATCTGCAATGCCTGCTGATTCTTTAACTCGTGGTGTGATTCCATTTTAGACAAAAATAGAGTCGGAACGGATAATAGGTTCAGTGGGTAAGAAAGTTCCACAAGAAATTGGAATAAAAGTGAAAAATCACTCCAGTGGCCTCTCCTTGGTACACAGTAGGGATTTTAAGCAACTGCTGCAAGGGATCACTGGGGAATCTCCACTGAGGCTGGCGGAAATGAATGTTAAAGAATTTGCTGGCTTCCACATCGGACTTTTAAACAAGGTAAACAGCATACAGGGAGCGTGTGTGACTGAGCACTTGATCTCCTCTGTTTCAACTGATCACTTTTGTGGATCTGGTGTTGAAGGAGGAAGTAGCTTCACTGAGTTGTGAAGGCTGGATGAGGCTTTGAGAAACCTGGTCTAGTGGGAGGTGTCCCTGCCCATGGCACGGGGGGTTGGAACTAGATGATCTTTTAAGGTCCCTTCCACCCCAAACCATTTTGTGGTTCTATCAGTGCAGCGCAGACATAAACACTAAGAATAAGAAATATTTTTACACTTGCTTTTGGAACACTGAAAGTATCAGTAAATGAAGATGACTGTCTTCTAAGTGACAGCTAGTGTTGTTCATCCAGGAATTAGCATGCTTAAGTCTTAATAGAGCTGAAAGAGCTAATGCTGAATAAGATCTTGTTGAAGGAAAGTCATTGAGGCTGCTGTATCCAGTTATGAAGCTCTGAAGTTATCTCAGAATAATTTTTTGGCTATATTTAACATGGTTTCAGTGCACAGAAGAATTTCTCTGTGTGAGAGAACTGATGGGCTGACTGAAGGTTCTTTGTCTTGTTACCACCACCCCAGGATCTGAAGCCACAGGCATTCAGGAATGCATACGATATTCCTCGTCGCAGTCTTTTGGACCAGCTCACTAGAATGAGAACCAACCTCCTGAAAACACATAGGCTCATCTTGGGGCAGGATGAAGGTAAGTAGGCACTGGTGAGCAGCAGTTTGCAGGGAGTACAGCTATATTTTAATTTCCTAAAGCAGTGTTTTGTGTCCTGGGTGTGGGAGCAGAAGCAGACATAACATCATTTGAGACAGTCAGTGCTCTTTTCTTGACCCTGAAGGGGAAAGAAAGAGACTTTTGCTTTTTGTCATGCAAAATGTCATGCTTGCTTTGAATTGGAAAAACAGCTTTGATGGGAGAGCTTTCCTGTATCCTAAAGTTCAGTAGAAATGGGGTTTTTTCTTACTGTTGTGGGTTTGGTTTTCTTTATAGTGATGGTGCCTCAGAGTAGGGAAGGCTTATTTTAGTTTACCCTTTTTAGGTGCTGGTGGTCTAAATGCAGTTGCTACTGGCATTGGAATTAAACTTGCTTGGTTTTCATTCTTGTACCAATGAAACTCACTTCTTGTTAGCCTTATTTCTGACATAGCTTTCAGCTCTTGTTTCGTAATAGAAAGTGGGTAGTTGTGTCTAGTTCTCAAATGCTAACACTTGCCATCAAAGTGTGTCAGGTTGGTATTGCCTCAGTTTTCAAGTGGACTAAATTAAGCTCCCTGATTCTGTTGCAGACTGCCTTCATAGTGTTCCTGTTGCACAAATGGGAAATTACCAGGAATACCTAAAAATGATGCCTTCACCCCTTCGGGAGATTGACCCAGACCAACCAAAAAGACTTCATACGTTTGGCAATCCATTTAAACAGGATAAGAAGGTAGGAGGAGCCACATTGTCTACTGTATATTTTTAATGTGTTTTGAAATAATCTGAGTAGAATTTCTCTCCCATGACTGCAGTATGTTGCTAACTGTCATGTAGAGAGCAGTGCTGCCTTTCTTGTGGTCCAAGAGAAGCCTGTAAAGAATTGTGCTGATAAACAGAGTGGCACTGGCCTTTGGTTACAGTGTAGAATCAGAGTGGTTTGGGTTGGAAAGGACCTCCAAAGGTCATCCAGTCCAACTCCTCTGCTGTCAGCAGGGATGTCCTCCACTAAATCAGGTTGCTCAGAGCCTTGTTGAGCCTCACCTTGAATATCTCCAGGGACAGGGCCTCAACTACCTCCCTGGGCAACCTGTTCCAGTGTTAAACCACCCTCCTGATAAAGAACTTGTTCCTAACATCTGACCTAAATCTACTTTTCTTTCATTTCAAACCATTGCCCTTCATCCTATCTCTGCAGGCCTTTGCAATCAGTCCTTCTGCAGCCTTCTTGCAGGCCCCTTTCAGGTGCTGGAAGGCTTCTATTAGGTCTCCCCAGAACCCTCTCTTCTCCAGGCTGAATAACCCTAAGTCCCTCAGCCTGTCCTCATAGGAGAGGAGTTGCAGGCCCACAGTCATCTTCAGCGTCTCCTCTGGCCCTGCTCCATCAGGTCCATGTCCTTTCTGTGTTGAGGGCTCTGGAGCTACATCAGGTTTCTCTGAGAGCTGTCAAGTGTTTTGAAAGCCACCTGTGTTTTGACAGAAGGACTCTATCAATCAAAGAGTTTCCATTCTATAAAATTAATAATTTTTTTTTTTTTGCCTTTCAGGGTATGATGATAGATGAAGCAGATGAATTTGTTGCTGGACCTCAGAATAAGATCAAGCGTCCTGGAGAGCTCAACACTCCAGCGTCTCTGAAGAGAAGGCGTAGCATGTCCCCCCTGCTGAGACGGCCACAGTCACCTGTGGTCACCAACCATGTTGGGGGGAAGGGGCCACCATCTGCTGCTGGATCCCCATCATATCTGAACCTCAAAGGTGTCCCAGCAAATAAAGGTATAGTGGTACAGTGGTCGCAAGTGGGAATATCTGTGTTTGCTGCAGGAGTGGTCAGGCACTGGAACAGGCTGCCCAGGGAGGTGGTAGAGTCACCATCCCTGGAGGTGTACAAGAGACCTATGGAAATGGCATTGTGAGACATGGGTTAGTGGCCGTGGTGGTGTTAACAGTTGGACTTGATGATCTTAGAGGTCTCATCCAACCAGAACAATTCTGTGATTGTATGGGAAATGGCCTGAAATTGTGCCAGGGGAGGTTTAGATTGGATATTAGGGGGGGGAGGGGGGGAATTACTCTTTTCTTAAAGAAGCAGCTCTCTGATTTCTAAGCTGATTCATAAAGGGTGTATGAGCATGTATGTATGCTTTGGTGTCATGCAGCACTGCTTCCTTTGTCAGCCTAGATAAATAGGCTGCTGCTATAGATCATGAAGTCTGGAATTAAAAAGATTAATAATTTTGAACTATTTAAAAAAAAAAAAATCACTGAAATATTTCACCCAGATGGTTTGGAGCTAGCAAGGACTTCAAGTCAGCTTTTAGTTCTCATTTGTGTCTTCTGTGTTGGGGAAGGAAAGTTGTCGTATGATTACACTTGGATCTTCTACAAAAACTTTATTTTCTTACCCACCTATTCATAGAATCACAGAATGGTAGGGGTTGGATCTCTCTGGAGATCATTCGGTCCAACCCCCCTGTCAAAGCAGGATCACTTAAGGCAGGTCACCCAGGAACACATCCAGATGGGGCTTGAAAGTCTCCAGAGAAGGAGACCACAGCCTCTCTGGGCAGCCTGCTCCAGGGCTTCAGGACCCTTGCAGCAAAGTTGTTTTTCCTCATGTTGAGGTGGAACCACCTGGATTCCAGTTTGTATCCGTTGCCCTTTGTCCTATCACAGGACACCAGTGAAACGAGCCTGGCCCCTTCTTGACACTCATCCTTCAGATATTTATAAACATTGATCAGATCCCCTCTCAGTCTTCTCCAGGCTAAACAGCCCTAGGTCTTTCAGCCTTTGCTTATCACACGTTCCAGTCCCTTCATCACCCTTTGTTGGACACTCTTTGGTATATCCCTGTCCTTCTTGACCTGGGGAATACACCAGATGTGGCCAGGGTATAGGGCACAGTACAGGGAAAGTTAGACCTGCTTGGGATACTTTCAACATCCTTGTAGCCCTATTGCAGCAAATGGAGTCAGAAGAAAACTCTGTTAGCTGGGCTTTGGGGAAGGAAGGGAAATACCAGTTTACTTTTAGAAGTCATAACACTGCAATAGGAATGTAGAAAATGGTGACTTCATGATAGTGATGTGAGATGCTAAGAGTCCAGAGGGGGAAGTCTTTCCTTGGTCACCTCAAAGGTTGAAGGAATGCACTGGAGAGTTGTTCAACAGTGTCAGGTCACTACACAGTACTTGAAAGGAGGAAGGGTACAGAACTGCTTCCTTTTGGGGTTTTGCTGCTGCAGTCATGCACCAGTAAGATACATGTTTTTAATTTGCAGATACCAACAACAGTGTTGTCCAAGATGGCAATGGAGAGAAGAAAGCAGAAAACTGTCAGCCACTGGAAAAGCAAATTGATGGCTTACCTGTGCAGATGGCTCCTTCAGTTCCAGCTGCTGTGGGAGAGGATGAAACATTACCCAATGACTTAGACTCTCTACCTGTTGAATTCAATTGTTTAAGTGAGGATGGCTTGGATCATAAACCTGCTACCAACGCAGTAACTCAAGGAGCTCTCAATTACAGCGTGGCTGGAGATGACCAAAAACGAGGGATGGCGTCAGCTTCTGAGTCTGTGCCAAATTCCTTTAAAATAACACCCATGATGTTGGAGGGTAACAATGCTGATATCAAAATTAAAGTGATGAAAGAGGTTCGCAAGCCTGGAAGAAGTAAGTCTTGGGTTTTTTGATTAGCGTGTTGTAGATGGTGCTGGAGGGAAGGCTTCTTGAAATGAGCTATTTTCAATATGCCTGCAGCTTCAGGTTTTGAATAATTTGAGTGTGAGTAATGGAGGGACAAAAAAAAAAGAATCAAAAAAGGCAGGTGAGTTGGAATTTAGACAGCAGTGTTTAGGAAGTTGAGTGCCAAGTGGCATTGTTTGTCCTTGGAGACTGCTGTAAGAGGTACCCTCTGAAAGCACCTGTCAGAAGTTTTGTTTCTGTAGCCCTAGGAAGGTGTGATGATGGAGTAGTACTAGGCAGATCTTGCCTTGTGCTGTGCTGCTCCTTGCATATGCATGGGCTGCTTTGTTGCTTTGTGTCCATGAAAGCTTCCTTTGGAGGGCAAGGGCATGTGCAGCTACAAGGGTGCAGCCTGGAATATGTTTGAAAGGGAATCTTAATAATTACTTCATTATTATATTAGTTACTTTAATTTTTACAAGACACTGATGTGAGTAATGGAATGCTGCTGTAAGGAAACTGTAAGAACTGAAGATTAAAAATAACTTTTTTGCCTATATGGTTTGATCACTCCCAAAATTTGATGTTGTGAGGAAAAGCAGCTTGTCTACTCAGCTTTTGTTGAATGTTTTGCCTGTACTTGTATACAGGATCAAAACCAAAATCCTAACCTGAAACTCCAGCTCATGTCTGTGCTGTAAGATTTGCCTTGGCCATAATCTTACTTTTTTTTCCTAAATTACAGTGTCCTTAATGTAGTTTGTGTCCAAGTGAATTAGATCTACATATTAAACTACTGCATGTCTTTGTAACACTATCAAGTGCCAGGAATTAGCATAATGGAGTATTCTTAACTCTTGATCTTGTATTGCTTTCCTGAAACTTAACATTTCCTTGAGGCACACACAGTCATTGTGGCAGACTGGAGAAGAGAAGACTCCAAGGGGACCTTCCAGCTGCCTTCCAGCACCTGAGGGGAACCTACAGGAAGGCTGGAGAGGGACTTTTTACAAGAGTGTCCATGGATAGGACAAGGGGAAATGGATTTAAATTGAAGGAGAATACGTTTAGGTTGGATCCTAGGAAGAAATTCCTCATTATGAGAGTGGGAAGACTCTGGAATGGATTGTCCAGAGAGGCTGTGGATACCCCCTCCCTGGAGATGTTCAAGGCCAGGTTGGATGGGGCCTTGAGTAACCTGGGCTAATTGAGAGGCATCCCTGGATGCCCATGGCAGAGAGGTTGGATTATATGATCTCTAAGGTCTCTTCCAGCCTAGGCCATTCTATGATTCTATGACTGAGACTGATGGGCAATGAAGGAATCTTTATTTTCCTCTTTTAAGATATTTAAAAGCATTCTACTGGGGTGTACCTTTGCAAAGTGGACTCATCTAATTTTATACCAGTGAATACTGATGTAGAGTACAACAGTCCCATGTTCAGTGAGTCTTGCTGCAGAGTTCAGGGAGTCATCAAATTAAAAAACCTAACTAGTAGTAGGTTAAACACATGCACACATTCACAGCTCTGACCTTATGTCTTCTCTGTACCTGACAGGACCACAGATATCCTCATCCTGGGTTCAACTACTGAAAATGACTGACACAATGCCATTTTCAACCTGGTTTCTAATTCCATGTGCCCAGTTGATTCTTTTGTGCACTGGGCATGTACTTTGTACCAAGAAGACAGTCCTGTTTCATTGTGCTCACACTAAGCATTAATAATTTGTCTGAGAAAGGACAGCTGTGGGTTAAAACAGGCCTTGGTGGTCCTGTGTGCATACTAACTGCTAATCACAGAATGTTAGGGCACTGTGTTCATTTAGACAATGTGCCCTTGTGGCCAAGAAGGCCAACAGGATCCTGGAGTGCATTAAAAAGTGTCTAACAGATTGAGGGAGGTTCTCCTCACTCTACTCTGCCCTAGTGAGACCTCACCTGGAATATTGCATCCAGTTCTGAGCTCCCCAGTTAGAGAGGGACAGGGATCAGCTTGAGAAAGTCCAAGGGAGGGCTACCAGGATGATGAAGGGACTGGAGAACTGCCTGATGAGGAGAGGCTGAGAGCCCTGGGGGTTCTTAGTCTGGAGAGAAGACTGAGAGGGGATCTGATCAGTGCCTATCAATATCTGAGGGCTGGGGTTCAGGAAGGAAGGGACCGGAACAGCCTCTGCTCACCTGTGCCCTGTGATAAGACAAAGGGCAATGAATATAAACTCCAGCACAGAAGGTTCCACCTCAATATGAGGAAGAACTTCTTCACTGGGATGGTCACAGAGCCCTGGAACAGGCTTCCCAGAGAGGTTGTGGAGTCTCCTTCTCTGGAGACTTTCCAGCCCTGTCTGGATGTGTTCCTGTGTGACCCGTGCTGGATTCTCTGGTCCTGCTCTGGCAGGGGGTTGGACTCAGATCTCCAGAGGTCCCTTCCAACCTCTAATATCCTGTGATCCTGAGATAAGAGGCTTTTCCACCTAGCCTGCATTTTTCTGGCTGCTGGTCTGAAAGAGAGCTTAGTTCTTTGGTGCCATGTGAGTACCAGACCATCAGTGTCACTTCAAATTATTGGTGTCACCTGCTTTCTGTGCACACACGTGTGCAACTGGACTTTTTTGGCTGTTAAGATTGATTGGAAATGTCATTTGCAATATTTATTTTTCAATATATAGTTGAATTTTTACTTACGTGGTTTTTTTTCTTATTTTTCTAGACTATGAAAAAATTTTCTCTCTCCTTGAGGAGGTGCAAGGACCCATGGAAATTCGGAAGTATTTCATTGAATTTGCTATCAAGGAAGCAGCAAGGTTTGTATAGATATAAATGACTTGGGAGTTAGAAATTAGATTTTAATTTAGTTCATGGTAGTAAATCATAAACTTTTCCAGTACTAATACTTTCTGTTGTACTTTTTGATTATATTTCAATTGTGATAGTTGCTTCAGTGCTCAAAATACCATAATATTTTTATGGAGTCATTGGTCTTTGCTTAAAGTTTAAATGTGAAAGAGAGAGATGGGTACCCAAAGTTTGGGGAGGTGGGTGGCTGGTGAAAGACCAAGCCAAAATTTGGGGAGGTGGAGTGCTATCTTCCGAAATTTTGGGGTGGTCTTTAATGGATTGTTACTAAAAACCAACCCAAAATTCGGGTAAATTGGAGGAGAGTGGCTGTGTTAAATTTTCTAGCCATTCTAATGCCAGAAACTGAGCAAGCTCTTCCATGCTGGAAAGAGAACCTCTGGGCATGTGACTTCTCATGGCCAAACAGTCTTGGGTTGTTAAATTGGATTTTCTGGAAGAAAAAAAACCTACCCTTCCTCTCCCTTTTTCTTCCTTAGGTTTAAAAAACGGGTCTTAATACAACACTTAGAGAGAATACTAGAGGAGCTAGAGTTCAGCAGCCTACCCAACAGAGTTAACCATGTCAACAGCAGATAATAATGTACCAGCCAGACAGATATGGACCAGGAAGGAGTTTGCTGTGCCACAGAAGAGTGGAAGAGGACGTGGCTGCTGCCCTCACCGTCTTGGCAGCCAAGTGATTTTACTGTCACAGTCTGAGAAGAAGCAATGGAGCTTTAACTTTAAGAACCTCTATCGGCAGAAGCTGGGCTATAACCTAAAGGATTTGCTATGAAAGGTGTGGCTTTTTTACCTGTGGAGGGTGCTATTTGCTCAACAGGCTGAAGAGAGAAAGAGGAGAGAAAAAAAAAAATAACCATTGCTGCCCCTCCTGCAGGTGATGAGAATTTTACTGGTTTGAAGGCTGCCGTTAGAGGTTTACGTGCTGTAGGCAGCAGGTTGCACTAAAATGGGGCACTGTCAAATGCACACACTGTCTGCATCGTGGAGAGAGAGAGAGAGCCCAAAAAATAAAATAAAATAATAAAAAAACCAAACCTTCCCAGAAACACCTGCACTGGTAAAATTGCATGTTGCCACCACAGAGACAAGGGTGTCTTGTTCCCGAGAACTGCTTAGCCATGCCTTTTAAACTTGAGATTCAGTGTAGCTTGAGAGTTAAAGAAACTGCTGTTGTGTTAATGAAAGCTAAAGACAGCCCTGTGACTGTTACCACCTGATGGTCACTAAACAATCTACCTCAGACTCTCTTCTGTTTTGTCTGCAGACATTATGAAAGTGCACCTGAGGCTTCCCAGGTCCCCGACTTCAGTTCTCTTTCATCCTGTGAGGAGGACGGAGATTCTTCAGGTGGCCTTGGCACACGCTGTGCTTTGGAAGCACTAAAAGGAAAATGCTTTTTAAAAAAACAAACACACACAAAAACCCCACAAACAAAACAAAAAAAACCAACAACAACCCTGTATTTTAAAAAAAAAATGTTCATACAAAAGAGATTATTTTCAACAGTATTGTTACCAGATCACTAATTTGATATTTTAACTGTATAAAAAAAAGATTTTTTTTTTTGGAACATGTGTAAATATATATATATATATAAAAAAAAATAAACCCTTTTATTAATTTTTAAGAAGTGCCAATCTGAGGAGTCTGTAGTGGGCAGTGCTGAGTTCCTCCCAATTGTCTGTTCCCGATGAGACTGCTCCTTGTTTTTTGTGAAACCAGTGAGTAGTGTAGCTCTGCTGCAGCTGAACCTGATCTGCATGCCCTCAAACATTGCTTGTGGTGGGAGCTGCAGAATGTGTATTTGTACCCTAGAGCACCTGCCCCAGCACTCAGCTCTGTGTATCCTGTGCAGGCTGTTTTACTGCCTATGAAAGCTACTAAGTTCCAGCTTACTAGACCTTACCCGAGCCTGGTATCCTGCCCTCTTGTTCCTCTTCCTGTGTTGTCCAAAAGTGATATTCTAGATCACAAAACATACAAAGAAGACTGAAGCACCTGCATGTAATATTTTGTTGGGTTAAAGCAGTACCAATAACGTGCCAGGAGTGAGCAGCTCTTGGGATAATTGTGCATTCTCAGTTGTTCACTCATATCATCCTCTGATCCTTTCACAGCTTGCTTTTAAAGACAGCTTGAAGTTGTGCTCATGGCAACTAGCTCTTCACCCCTGATGTCCTAGGGGTTTTGGTCGACTAGTCAGCACAAGACAGGCAGGGAAACAGAGTTTAGCTGGCAAGCCTGTGCTTCTGGTTTTGCTGGGACTTTTACTAGTAGCCAGCTTATGAGGCTTTTTTCCATCCAGTCTGAAGCAGTGGCCCTGTCTCTGTGGAAAATGTGGTTTGACCACTGGAATTATACCAGTGAAATTCCAGAAGGAAGTGAAATCCATCAACAGCAAACCTCTGTGACAGCATGACATGGGCAAGATGTTACTATAAATGTGTCCCAGTTCTTCCCACAGAGGTAACTTCTTCACACCTCTCTACAGTGGAACATCTTTTAAAAACCCCCAGAAACACTTTGGAATGATACAAAGAGGAGCATCAAATCACTCCTTCCAAATCATCGTATGGAAGCTGTGTCACCACACCAGCCCTGCCATGTTGGACTCCTAAAAGGGAATTTCTTGGCAGGAGGTCAGATCTGCTGTACATAACCTTGATTTTAAAGGGCCTGGTTGCATGCATTGAGTTGCATATAATATATTGTTTCTGAAACAGTAGGTGGTTAAGAGGAGTCAGCTCTTTTCTGTCTAGTTAATGGCGGTTTACTTTTCTTGCTTGGCTCCAGAGACACTGACTTGTGTGTCTTGTGTCTGAGTTCTTAATTAGTGACCTTGTCAGGATGCAAACCTGCTCTTGTGATGTGAAGCAGCTGGCTGCCAAATGAGCTACAGGAAGCTGGTGACTTTCATTCACTTTTTTTGGAATCTTGTCCCTTAGAAATGACAAACTAGTCCATTCAAGTTCAAGCAGTGAGAGTTTTCCCTTACCTCACCATTCTATTATCTGAATAAGTTGAATTTGGATTAGAATATTGGAGGGGAAGAAGCCTTATACTGGACTAGAAAGAAATCTAAGAAGAAATGAAGATGTACCATCCTTCCAGGCTGTGTCAGTGAAGAGATGAAGAAAAGGGAGCAACACTCATCCATCCAAGTGTGTGCACAGTCCCTGTGTTCTAGGTGGAGCACAAAATGGATATTGCTTGCTTTTAGGAAACAGTAGATCACAGAATCAGAGAGTCACTTCAGTTGGAAAAGACCTCCAAGGTCAGCAAGTCCAGCCATCAACATGACGCCACCATGTCCTCATGTTTCATGAATGGCTCCAAGAATGCTCCTTGACTGTGGAGAACCTTAACAGAGATAGCTCATTGCAAGACAAACAGCCATGCAGGGTGTAGGTGGAACATGCATGGAACAAGTCCAGCCACAGGCACTGAATGGCTCAAGTCACTTGGTCTGTAGCTGGGACAGTCAGGAGTGGTTCTGTAGGGTCTTTTCTAGGTAGAGACCACAATCCCAGGAGTAACAGCTGTGTAACTGAGAGCATGTCAGAGTGTGTGTGTGACAGGTGAGCCTCTGGATCCAGTCTTCCTCAGCAAGGGCTCAGGAGACATTGTGGCTCCACGCATACATGTGGCTGTGTAGATGGACTCTGGAAAGCTGTATGTGCTTTGCTCAGACTTTTGAGCCCTTGTTGAAACAGTGCAGCACAGCTCAAGTTGGAATGTTAGAAAGTGGAGAAGAAAGTGCAGCTTGCTGTGTTTCCTGTAGGAACATTGCTTCATCTAAATCTAGAAACAGTGTCTTGAATTGGAAAGGGACCTTAAAGACCATCCACTTCCAACCCCCCTGCCAGGGACAGGGACACCTTCCACTGGAGTAGGTTGCTCATCCATTGAGTGCTGATCTTCTGCCAGGGATATAAGGGTTGGATACCTGTGTGTATTCTGCTTCCATTTCCTGATCTTCTTTTAATTGGCCATCTTTGTTGCTCATTACATTACTTTTATTTTGCCTTGTAAACACCAGGGACCTGTCTTCTGTCCTAAAGTGAGCTCCCAGCCAGGTGGCTGCTGGGTGCTGCTGTTCCCAATCTGCGTGTGCACTGCATTTGTGGGTAGGCCAGTGTATTCTTACTGAGGTGTAGCCAGCATCAGAAAGCAGTGGTCTGGTCATCTTCCAAAGCAAAACCCCCCAGGGGCTGCTGCTGTTAGCACAGTGACTGCTTGACTTTGCAGTGGTCAAGCAATTTTATGTCTCCCTTCACAGGAAAGTTAAAAAAAAAACAAACCAAAACCTCCCAAAATCAACAACCAAACTTTTTCTGCTTTTCTTCTGGTTATTTTATCCAGGTTCTGCCTCTAAACTGCCTAGGGTGTTGAGTTTGTTTCCTTTTGTTCTGTTCTTGAATATCTACTAAGAAACTTCTGATGGAAAAAGAGGAATGGAAACGAGGTGGTTAACAAACAAATTATTAAAAAAAAACCCTGTAACATGGCAACATCACACCTTGAGCAAATGGACTCTAGAGCACTTGTCTTGAGGAGTATGCAACCTAGTTAAGTTGAAAACAAGGCCAAAAACACTTCAAATCTGGCAGAAAGGAGTTTTGGCAGAGACCTGAAGGAAGGATATTAGTCACTGGATTTCAAAGGAGCTGCTGCTTTCAGGTCTGCAAAACCAAGCTGAAATCTGTCTTCAGTGGAAAAGGAAGAAACTGGAGAAGAATAATGCCTTGGAATTTAGCAGAAAGCTTGTGGCCTGCAGGAATAGTTAAGCTGTGCTTCTAAATCTGAGTCTTGTGATTATTTCAGGGAGGGAAGCCTAAACCAAACAGACTGGACTTTGCCTGATGCTCTCCATTCCAGTTCAGCTGCAACCTGGTATCTCGTTTCATCTTTGCAAGTGGACTGTTGGCTTGGCTTTAGCATTGCTTTTTGTTCCCTTGTTCTGCACTGTCAGTGTTTGTGGCTAGAGCAGCCTGGCAGTTCAGTGGGAGCCCTGTTGTCCATGGAGCAGGGAGCATAGCTAGGGGCCCTGGGTAGGAAAAGCAGTCCATGTTTACCTGCTGTGAGAGCTGGTTCAGCTTTGTCTGTTGTGCTGCAGAGCCTTCATTTTGGAAGTCCGTGAGGTGCTTGTCAGGGCTGCTAGTGTCAGTCTGGTAACTTCAGCAGCTGATTACTCAGAGCTGTTCTGAAGAATGTGCCAAGGAAGGAGCTGAGCTACTTGTATAGCCTTGTGCTAAACTCACCAGAAGGTATTTTCACACACAGTGAAAGAACATAGCTGCATCTGCCTTCTCTGAGCTGGCAGCCAGGAGTGATGACTTGGTGGTACCATGTTAAAAAAAATACAAACCAGGATGACCCTTTAACCAAGAGTTGGGAAGCTATCAAAGAACCTGCCTGTCTCTTAAGAATCTGAGCTTGGGCTGAAGCTCTTAAGCAATTTATGGTGAAGTCCAAAAGAATAGTTTGGCCTGTGAAAGGCAGTGGAATGGAAACCCTCCTGTCAGGCTACTTGCTGGAGATTTATTTGGGCCTTTCTTGAGAGCTCGAGAAGTTTCATCTTCACATCTGCAATGGGAATTTCACAGCTATTTTCCAGTCTTGGATCAGGTCCAACAGCAGTGGAAGGAGCCAGATCCTTGGCTTTTCTATATGCTTGCTGTCATCTCAATCACTGTCACTGCTCTAATGCAAGCAGTCTTGCATAATGCCCCTTAAACTATTGGGTACCTCTGGCAGTTTGCTGTGTCCCAGTGTTCCTCTCACTTCTGCTGAACAGCTGGTAAGGACAGAGGGCTGTCTGGGAAGCATCCTCACCTCACAAGGTGGTGAAAAAGGAGGAGAGGTTTATAAAGCACGTTGGTAGTTAGCAGGGTAAAGCTCTGCTTGCATGGTCAGGCTGCTGCTTGTCCTTTTAGAATCACAGAACTGTTTGCATTGGAAAAGACTTCTAAGGTCATTGAGTCCCACCTCCCAAGTAGGAGAATGTTTTAATGGTACCTTTCATTTGTAAATATTTTGTATGTAGAATAGATCAAAGAAGGGTATGGAGCTGAAAGACTTCAGGCTGCCCAGGGAGGTCTCTGTCCCTGGAGGTGTGTGGCCATGGCACTTTGAGACATGGTTTAGTGGCCATGGTGGTGTTGGGCTGACAGTTTGGCCTGATGATCTTAGAGGCCTTTTCCAACCAAAACAATTCCATGATCCTGTGATTTATCTTGCAGCTATGACCCAGCTGCTTGTGCAGAGGTGGCCTTTGCAGAGAAGGATGCTGGGCTGTGCCCAGGTTTTCTGCTCTGGAGCTATCCTAGGTCTTGGTGGTGGGATGATAGGCAGCTGGAGCTGGGTTTTTGCTGGATTTGTGGCTTTATTGTTTCTTATGGTGGTAGTAGTCATAGATTGATAGAATGGTTTGTAAGAGACCTTAAAGATCATTCAGTTCCAACCCTTTTACCATGGGCAGGGACACCTTCCACCAGCCCATGCTGCTCAAGGCCTCATCCAACCTGGCCTGGAACGTCTCCAGGGAGGAGGCATCCACAGCCTTTTCCAGTCTCTTATCCCTCTCACTGTGAAGAATTTCTTCCTCATCTCCAGTCTCAGTCTCACCTCTTCCAGCTCAAAGCCATTGTCCCTCATCCTGTCACTCCCAGGCCCTGTCAAAAGTCCCTCCCTTGCTCTCCTGTAGCCCCCTTCAGGTTCTGGAAGGCTGCTCTAAAGTCTCTCCAGAGCCTCTTCTCCCAGCCCCAATTCCTTCAGCCTGTCCCTATAGGGAAGATACTTCAGCCTTCTGCTCATCTTTGTGGCCTCCTCTGGACCCTCTCTAGCAGTATTATGACCAGTGCCTGCCTGGGCACAACATTTAAAGCCTGAAAAGCTGGCAGTCTGGTTGGCATTTCATCACAGTTAAAGGTGGTTTGATGGTCTCTACTGCTGTAGTAGCTGCCTGCACTCTTGGTAGCAGGTTCCTCAGGCTTCCAGGGTGCTTTCATAAGCAGGACATAAATAAAAATGAGCCCACTCCCCCAAGACTGATCAGTGGTAAAAAAAAAAAAAAAAGGGTGTGTGTGTGTGTGTGTGTGCATTTTGTTGGCTCTTCCAGCCATGGAAAACTACGACTGGCTCTTTGAGCTGTTTTCCAGTCCATGCAGCATATGAAAGCCCTTGATGCACAGCTGACACATGGAATTTTGGTTGTGTGGCTGAAGTGACTGATGGGGGGAGCAGCCTGGATCCCACTGGCTCTCAGACCTCACAAATCAGGTTGTTCCACTTCATCTGCACTTGGTTTGTCTCTCTTCCAAAATAACCATCTCCAGTACTTTCTAGGGATGCTAATTAAAGTCTTGTGGTGCTCCTCGGAGGGAGTCTTTAAAGATGGCTGGAAGGACTTACCCAAGGGGTGGATAGTGTGGCACTAGCGGAGTTGATTATAAAATCCATGCCCTCATTTGGCCTTGTACATGGAATTGTTCTCCTGCTGTTGAAAATCCTACTACACCACAACACACTGGCTGCTGAGCTCTTGTGTCTCTTAGTGTGCTGCTCCCTATGCTCTCCAGCTTGCCTGCCTGGGTCTGGGGTGGGGGGGGACAGAATCACCTAGAGGTGGCTGAAGTGGGGCTCCTTTTCCTGGAATTGTGCTTCTGGGGCTGGGAGAAGGCAGGAGCTTGGAAAGAGGAAGGAGGGAAGGCTCCGGGGAAGTTGCCAAATCCCATGGGTGCTTGTGGTGTGGCTGCCTCTTCTTTCAATTACCGACTCACAGATTGGAAGGGACCCTCAGAGGTCGTCTTGTCCACGCCCCCTGCAGTCAGCAGGGATACCCAAAGCTAAATCAGGTGGCTCAGGGCTCCATCAAGTTTGACCTTGAATGCCTTCAGCGATGGGGCCTCAACCACATCTCTGGGCAGCCTGTAAAAAGCCCAAGTCCTGGCTTCTGAGCCGAGGTGCTCCAGCTTTCTGCCTTTCCCAGCCCCTTGGGGGAGTACTTCAGCTTCCACTGGCACCCCCTGCCTCCAGAGCTCCTCCCTCTGTGCTCCCGAAGCAGGCAGAGGATGGAAGCCGCTCTCCAAACCGCTCCTTGGTGGGAGAGGAGGCGGGGAGGGAGCGATGATCTCTGGAGGGGGCCGGTGTAAGTGCGAGGTGCTCAGCAGATTCCCCCGGCAGGAACGCAGCTGCGTGGCCCCGGCTGGGCTGGCCGGCGGCTGGCTGCGGGCAGGGCAGGCCGGGGCTGGCTGCGCCGCCTGGGAGGTGCCGGTGAGGCTGCTCACAGCTGCCGCTACGGCCAGCCCCGCGGCTTCGGCGGGTGAAACGGGGTGAGATGGGCTCCTGGGAACCGGCAGAGAATTCCCCAAGGAAAGGCAGTGGCTGCTGAGTCACGGCCCAAGCTGCGGTGGGAAACTGGTGCTGGGTCATAGGATGAGCGTTGGCGCTTTCCAGAAGCGCACACGGCAGGGCCCCCAGGAGGCTCTGACCTCCCGGGGCAGCTGAAAGCCCTTTTTTTGTCTGCATTCCAGGTGGCCAACTCCTGCCTTCCTGCGGATGCCAGCAGAGCAGGCTGTAAGGGCAGGGTCTGCCTTGCAGCCTGCGCTCGGTGCTGCTGAGCCAAGGAGGGGCAGTGAGAGCAAGGAAAGGAACGGGACTGCTCTGCTCACAACAGGAAACCAGCAAGAGCTTAAAAATGTCATAGAATCATGAAGTGACCTGAGACGTCATCTAGTTGCAACCCCCCTGCCATGGCAGGGACACCTCCCCCCAGCCCAGGTTGCTCAAGGTCTCACCCACCCTGGCCTTGAACACCTCCAGGGAGGGAACATCACAACATCTCTGGGCAACCTGTTCCAGTGTCTCACCACCCTCACTCTAAAGAATTTCTTCCTAATCTCCAGTCTCAGTCTCCCCTTTCCCAGCTCAAAGCCATTGCCCCTCATCCTGTCACTACAAGCCCTTGTCAAAAGTCTCTCCTGAAAGCATCAATTGAAAGCCTTGCCCTGGTCACCCTCTGGCAGATGTGTAGATAAGGAGCTTCTTGGAAAGGTGGAAACCTGCACCAAGATGGTGTCCTGGGGGCTGCCCTTGGGAGGACCTGTCGAACTGGCTCCTCTGAGACTGTTTTAGATGCCAGTGTCTTGTTTTGTGCACCTATGTGTCTGAGACAAGGAAGGAAATCGTTGCTTCAGCATCTGCTGCAGGCACCAGGAGCTCCTCCTGCCTAGGGTCTGCAGCAGAGACCTCCTGGGGACAGGGGATGGATGCTGGAGCAGCCTGGGCCTTGGAGGACATCAGCACTGGCCCTGCACAGCTGGCCTTGAACTGCTCAAAAATATACCTTGGGGAGGAGGGGGAAGGGTTCTTTTTCCTTTTTTCTCCTTTTCTTTTTTCCTCTTTTCTTTTCTTTGCTTTGCTTTGCTTTTCCCTTCTCCCTCTCTTCCCTTCTCCTTCTCTTCCCTCTTCTTCTCTCTCTTCTTCCCTTCATTTTTTTTTTCATTTTCTTTTTTCCTTTTTCTCTTTTACCTCAACTCCAGAGTGAATTTCTCCTGCAGGACAGCATGCCTCAAGCTGGTTCAGCCAGCACCAGTCTAGGCATGGAGGGCACTGCCAGCCTTGGGTGCTCAGCCTGGCAGCCAGAGATATGAACTGGGAGTAATCAGCTGTGTCTATCTGCATGGGGGTTGGTGGGTTCCCCAGGACCACCAGCAGGGGATGAGCCCAGTGGTTTGAGAATCCAAATGTCACCTTTTCATTGTTTTTTCTTTCTTTTTCTTTTTTTTTTTTTTCTCCTCTTCTTTCCATTTAAAATGTCCTGGTGAGCCCTGACACTGCACAGCCTGGGCCCCTGCCAGAGATCCCTGGGGCTTCTGTTCCTGCTCACACTGCCAGGCTCCTGCCTGCCTCGCTGCTCCATGAACTCCCATTTGCCTTTTTTGGCTGGAAAAAGGATTAAGTTAGCAGGACGGGAAAATTAATTAGCTGCCGTTTTAAGGATGTAGCTTTCGTTGCAGTCCAAAGTGTTTTGAAATGCCATTGGAGCACTGAGACCAACCTGGGGCTGATTAAAAAGCCTTTTACCTGCTGGAATACCAGATTTATTTCCACTCTGCTTCTCCCCCAGGTGATTACTGCTCAAGGTGAACCTCAAGGCCAAATCAGAGGAGTCACTGCTGGTGCTGGCCATGGAGAGCTGGTACCAAAGGTTTGGGTTTTTTCCCTGCTTGCTTAATATTCAAAATAACCTTTCTTTGCCCTTCCCCTCTGCATGGGCAGCCTGCCAGCTCAGCACAAGGCACTGGCTGGGACAGAAGGGAGCTGCAAAGCCAGCTGCAGCTTCCCTGCCCTGCTGAACCTGGGGGCCACAGGACTAGATGGGGGTGTGGGGGCTCCCCATAGGGAGCTCAGCAACAGTGCTGTGGCCCCTGGTGCTGTAGGGTAAGCCTCAGCCTTTCCAAATTGTCTCGTGGAAAATTGCTGCCTTTTGGTGCAGGTGACTCCCAAAAAGGAGCAGAAATGATGCCACTCCCAGGGAACTGCAGGGGCTGTGTCCAGCTGGAGGATGTCCCCGTAGCTAATGAGCTGGCTGAAGGTGTTGGAGACAGAGAAGGGCAGTTCTGGTGCAGCGTGGTGAAGGGCAAGGGAACTCACAGCGTGGGGAGCGACAAGGAAGCCAAAAATAATTTTTGAGTTAGAAGGTAATGGCAATCCTCTCCTTTCTCCAGGCAAGGGGCTGCCTTAGTGCTCCAGAGCACTGGAAAGGGGTCATGAGCCACCAGCTTTCCCAGCAAAGCAATCTGGTTCAGCACTGGGGAGAGGACACAGTGGCCTCACCCTTCACGTTTCTGGGTTTTACAACAGCACTTTGCTGTCCTGCACTGCAGTGATGGCTCCAGCGTGCTCTGTCTGCTGACAGAGGAGAATCTCTGGATTTTGGGATCTCTGGATTCTGGGATCTCTGGAGGGGAAGCACAGAATCATAGAACTGCTGAGGTTGGAAGAGACCTTTGAGGTTGTGAAGTCCAACCACTCACCTAGAGCTCACAATGCCACTACTGCTGCCAAGCCACTGCCACTAACCCACATCCTTCAGCACCACATCCATCAGTCTTTTAAATCCCTCCAGGGATGTTGACTCTACCACCCAAAGACTCAGAGCTCCTCTGCAGCTGTTAGATATGTGTACTCAGAAGTTATTTTCACAAGCAGGGCTATGGTTCAGCCCTCACTGAGCTCTCTAGGAAGGGATTTCTGCCAGCTGCATTTCCACCCCAGCCCCTGGTGCGGAGAGGGCAGCGATGCTGAACCACCTGACCCAACTGTGGTCCTCATCTCCTCAGCAGGTGAGGGTCTAAATGATTCCTGCCCTTCTCAGCTTTAAACAAACAAAAATTCAGTCACAGAATGATGGGGGTTAGAAGGGACCTTTGAAGATTGAGCCCAACCGCACTGCCAGAGCAGGATCACCTAAAGGCTGGAGAGCAGCCAGGCAGAAAGAGCCCTGGGGGTGCTGGTTGATAGTAGGCTGAACATGAGCCAGCAGGGTGGCCAGGAGAGCCAATAGCATCCTGGCCTGGATCAGCAATAGTGTAGCCAGCAGATCAAGGGAGGTTATTCTTCCCCTGTGCTCAGCACTGGTCAGGCCACACCTTGAGTACTGTGTGCAGTTCTGGGCTCCTCAGTTCAAGAGAGATGTTGAGGTACTGGAAGGTGTCCAGAGAAGGGCAACAAAACTGGTGAGCGGTCTGGAACACAGCCCTGTGAGGAGAGGCTGAGGGAGCTGGGGGTGTTTAGCCTGGAGAAGAGGAGGCTCAGGGGTGACCTCATTGCTCTCTACAGCTACCTGAGGGGAGGTTGTAGCCAGGTGGGGGTTGGTCTCTTCTCCCAGGCAACCAGCAGCAGAACAAGAGGACACAGTCTCAAGTTGTGCCGGGGAGGTCTAGGCTGGATGTTAGGAGGAAGTTCTTCACAGAGAGAGAGATTGCCCATTGGGATGTGCTGCCCAGGGAGGTGGTGGAGTCACCATCGCTGGAGACGTTCAAGAGGAGACTGGATGAGGCACTTGGTGCCATGGTCTGGTTGATTGCTTAGGCCTGGGTGCTAGGTTGGACTGGATGATCCTGGAGGTCTCTTCCAACCTGGTTGATTCTATGATTCTATGAAAGTCGGTCACACGGGGACATGGCCAGGCAGGCCATGGAAGTCTCCAGAGATGGAGAGTCCACCACCTCTCTGGGCAGCCTGCTCCTGTGCTATGCCACCCTCAATCTAGAGAAGTTCCTTCTCGTGTTTAGATGGAACTTCCCATGTTCCAGTTTATGCCATTGCCTCTTGTCCTGTCACTGGGAACCACTGAGAAGAGTCTGTCCCCATCCTCCTGACACCCACGTCTTAGATATTTGTAAGCATTGGTCAGATCCCCCTCAGCCTCCTCTTCTCCAGGCTAATGAGCCCCAGCTCTCAGCCCTTTCTTCAGATGAGAGTTGTTCCAGTCTCCTCAGCACCTCAATGGCCATGCAGTGGACTCTCTCCAGTAGTTCTTTGTCCTTCTTGAGCTGGGGTGCCCAGAATTGGACACAGAACTCCAAGTGAGCTCCCCCTGAACAGCTGAGGAAGGAAACCCCACAAAATCACCACAGATGAAACCTGGTACTCCAGCAACAACTGCAAATTGTTTGGGCTTTTATCCCCTGCAGTATTTCATGTAGCAGAAACATCACATCCTGTAGCCAAAGCTATTCAAGGTGTGATGACAACAAACTGGAAACTTCCTCTTTGGTCTAATCCAAGAAGCTCTTGGCACAGCTTTTGTTTTGCTTTTGAAGAAGGGAAGCTCATCTGCACAGCACTGCACCTGGCAAGGTGAGCACCAGGAGCTGGTGAAGGTGCCCTTTCCCTAACACCCTGGTTCCTGGGCTTCCCCATGCTCCTGTTGAGTGCAGACCACAGCAGCAGAGCAGCAAGGAGGCAAAGGGTGAGTCTGCTCTGGTGCAATCATGATGGATGCTGTGGTTAAGCAAACTCCTTTAGTTCTTTGCTAACTCTTCCACCTCCCCCAGTGGAAAAGCAGTGAAAAGTGATCTTGCTGAAGTCCAAGATTTTAACTATTTCCAGCCCCAGCAGAAAGCTGCTTCCCCCAGCAACCACTGCAATACCAGACCTGGCAGGAGCCTGTCCTGTGGGTTGGCAGGGGATCAGCATGTGGTGGAAAAGCCTTTGCCATGGTTAAACAGAGGGCTGAAGATCTGTCAGTTCTGCCAGACACAGCTGGCTCCCAATCTCAAAGGCTCATCCTCAGCCTGGGAAGGTATCCCCCCATAGATGTTTTGTTTATAGTACTCATGATGTGTTATTTTAATTCTGCACAAGCTGCAGAGCTGGGCAGAGGGAACCTCATCAAGTCCAACAAGGGCAAGTGTAGGGTCCTGCACCTAGGGAGGAACACCCTCCTGCAGCAGCACAGGTGAGGGGTGACCTCCTGGGAAGCAGATCCCTGGAGAAGAACCTGGGAGTGCTGGTGAACAGTAATTTATCCATGGGATGGCAAAGTGCCCTTGTGGCCAAGGGTATTCTGTGGTGCATTAAGAAAGGTGTGGCCAGCAGGTCAAGGGAGGTTCTCCTCCCCTCTACTCTGCCCTGCTGAGGTCACACCTTGAGCATTGTGTCCAGTTCTGGGCTCCCCAGTTCAAGAGGGACAGGGATCTACTGGAGAGAGAATAATGAAGGGATTGCAACATTTGCCTTATGAGGAGAGGCTGAGAGACCTGGGGCTCTTTGGCCTGGAGAAGAGCAGCCTGAGAGGGGTGCTGATCAGCGTTTACAAAGATCTGAAGGGTGGGTGTCAAAAAGAAGGGGCCAGGCTCTTTCCAGTGCTGTCCTGTGATAGGACTTGAACACAGAAGATTTCACCTCAACATGAGGAGAAACTTCTTTATAGTGAGGGTGACAGAGCACTGTGACAGGCTGCCCAGAGAGGTTGTGGAGAATCCTTCTCTGAAAAGATTCCAAACCCACCTGGACATTGTGATCCTATGGGTGACCCTGTTCTAGCAGGGGAGGTTGGAGTGGGTGATCTCCAGAGGTCCTTTCCAACCCCCATCAAGCTGGGATTCTGTGATTCTCCTACTGCTCTTACCTCATAGCAATGAGCACCAGGCCCAGGCTTTTACAGAGCTGCTGCAATCAAGGCAGTCACTTTGAAATACTCAGCCATGGGAATTCAGTGCAGCAGGCCCCAGGATGGTCAGAAATAACCAAACCAACTCCCAAACACTTTCAAGGATATCAGGGTTTTTTATTGGACATTGAGAGATCAATAGGAAAAAATAATTTGTACAGCTTTGTGATATAACCATTGATGCTGAAGAGTAAGGCTACTTGTCACCAGAGGACCCCTGATGCAGCCAAGAGGGTGTTCCTAGCAGGACCCATGGGAGAAGCAGAGGATGCTCTCCCCTTGCCCCACAGCAGCACCTTCCACCTCAGGCAGGTCCACGTAGCCTTACAGTAGCACAAATGGGGCTCCTTAGACATGAAGGGTGAGCAGCCCTGCTCTAAGAGATCCTCTGCAAATGGCTTACTGCCAACCACAGCTGCAGTCTCAGTCTGGGGCAGTGCTTCCTGACCTTCTGCCTTGCTTCTGCCTCCCTCCGCAAACTCTTTCCTCTGTGCCTCACAAGGTCACCTGGCCAACGCTCAGCCCTTTCCTCCACGTGCAGCAGCCTTGTTCCCCCAGGAAAAAGCTCTGCTGCAAGAGAGAGCTGACCTGATACTTGCTAGTTTTGAGGCCTTTGGTGACAGCAGCTGGCAGGAGCTGGTTTGTGACACCAGCTAGTGGGGGAAGCAGGCCACTTTAGGAAGCAATCTGGCAGCTCCAACGTTTGCAGCTGGCAGAGCGACCCTTTCGAACCAAACCCAGATGCTTAAGGGTGATTGTAGAGCAGCAGCTACAGATATTGCTCTGGCACTGGGGCACCCACTCCATAGGACGGGCAGAGCTATCAAAAAGAGGCTTCAGTTTACACAGTATTTTGCTAAGCTTTTTGCTTTTGACAGTTTTTTAACAGTTTAAAAAAGAACGGATGCTAGGACAAAAGGCTGAGTTTCCACCACGGCAGTGAGACATCCTCAGGCTAGGCAAATCTCTAGTTGGCCCCTTTGCTGTGTCAGGGAGGTGAAATGCCAGGCCAAGAGAAATTTGAGCATTGATTCAGGCCCTAAAGGGAGATGAGAGTTTAGACATCAGTAAGAGTGAAGGACTGCATCACCTGTCCTAATACAGGAAATCAAGACAGTAATCTTAAATCAACAAAGGGTTCAGCTGAAAAAGAAAGAAACCAAGCTGAAAGGCTCTGTTGGCAGAAAAGGGGGGCACTTGTACCATCACCAGTTGATCACCAGTACTGTACCAGTGCCAGCAAGCAGACCTAGCTGCTGGACCCCTGCCAGAAGAGATATTTCTTATGGATACTTATGCAGGAGATGACTTGGGACCGGGGCTCTGGTGCCAACACAGCATTCCCCTGCGCTCAACCAAAGAGAACATCGATTCAGTGGGCAAACAAGCTGAGCAAGGTGGATGAGCTACATGATCAGAGGTGAGCTGCCTCCCTCACACAGGCACCACATGGACAGCCACATCCCAGGCAACTTGGGGCAACACAGGGCAGCCTACACAGAAATGAAGGAGGGCAACAAGGAAATGATGTGAGAATGAAAGACTAGGGGGAAAAAAAAAAAAAAAATCAACCAAACCCCAAACCTTCACACAACTATTAAAAAAAAGTAGGAAAGAAAGCAACCTTTTGGCCTTGCTGTGCCTACACCCTGCAGGTCTCCTGGGCATTCTAGGAAGAGGAGACACTGCCCCTTCTTGCGCTGTTAAGTGCACACAGTATCTCTGAAGAAGTTCCACGAACTGTAGTGCAAGCAGACTGAGCGAATAAATAGCACTCACAAACATTCCATTTTGTCAAGGAACATTAATTGCAGTTAAAAAATTAGCTTTTTTTGTTTTCTTCTTTTCCCTTTTTCTTTTTTCTTTTTTTTTGGAACTGAAGTTAAGCCAGGTGTTCTAACAAATGAAAACTTTGCCAAGATGTGTTTCACAGCCCTAACTGCAGGATAATTTTACACCGCGTTTGCCAATTCACAACCGGGGCCTTTTTTTTTTTTTTTCCCCATGAGCAGCGTGTTACAAAGAAGGTCCTTCTTAGTTAAGATATATATATATATATATAACTTTATAAAGTCTGGAAGATCAATATAAATACTGCTCCAGAAAATAAAAACCAAAACCAAAGAAACCAAACCAAAGTGTTTACATCCCCGACTTGAATATTACATCTCAGCGTCCTCTGTGGATGATTTCTGCTCAGCTGTAAAAGTCTTAGCGGCGCAGAGGTTCAAGTTTTCGGAATTTCAGTGATGAGCTGGATGACAAAGCATCTTGGCTTGAAGAAGAATTCACTGTGTCTGGGGACTGGAACAATACTCTGCCACGGTGGTTGAATACATAAAAAGATGGATGGTTCCTTAATGTGTCAAACGTCCTTCAAAGGAAAGGTGAAAAAAAAAAAATAAAAAGGGCGACGTTAATACTCTCTGGGGATGAGAAGAGTCAAGGCTAGGGTTTGGACATGGAAATATAAGTTTGGAATCCCAAACTTGCTCACTTAGGAGGTTTCCTAAGCCAAAACCACAGAGTAAATACAAAGCCAAGCGTGGAAAATACCAGCTGCTCAATAAGCAGAGATTGTGCACCCTGCAAACCTTCACCTTCCTTCCCTGAGCTCTGGGGCATGCACAGGTACCAGCCTTACTCCAGCTTTCTCCTGTCTTAACACCTTGACAAGCTCTCCTTCAGCTTTCCATCCCTTTCTGTGTCTGAAGTCAAGGGCTTTAGGTAAATACCATGAAATACAATGATGTCAAGTGTTTCCATATTCCCCTGTGGTTTTGGAAATGGCCAGGGAGGCTGCATCTACCCCTCCAATTTCATATCCTTTTAAGAATCTCAGTTCAGAAGCCCTGATTTTCTTGAAGTCTTTCAGATTTTTCTGCCTTGAATAGGTCAGTGTGAGATTCAAATGTGGTTCAGTGTGAGATTCAAGTAACTCAGACCCTTGTAAAGAAGCAAAGACGAACAGAGGGGGAGCCAAGCCCTCCCCCATAGTCTATAAGACCATCTCATGACAGCAGTTAGTAACTGCTGAACTCTTACTTCCCAGCTAGGTATTTCATTCCTCTACCAACACTGCAGAGCAGGATTTTGCAGGAGGAGAAGCAAGAATTTAATTTAATCTGCTGTCCAGCTCTCTCTGAAATTCAGGACACTGTTGGCTTTCCCAGGTGTGACACTCTCAGGGTCGCTGCCTACAACATGCATTTAAGAGCTGAGCTGAAGAGTGAGCTACAGAGGGGAGCAGCCACAGGTGTTTAGGACAAGAAGATATAAAACGTACTTATTTTTTAGTTCTGAAGTGGCATCCATGTCTTTAAATTCTCCTGCAATATGTACTATCCCATAGCAGGTAGCTGCAAAGGCTAACAGAGTCTGAAGAACTATCTGTAAGAGAGGGAAGCACAACACAACAGACACATTACTACAGAGTTACTACAGGAGCTCATCTTCCAAGCAGTGTCCAGTGTTTACAGAGGGGGGCAGCTCAGCACCAGGGAAACTGAGGCATGAGAAGGTTGGAAGAGACCTCAAAGATCATCTGCTCCAGCCTTTACAGTAGAGGTGAAATGAGCTGGCCCAGCACCCTGCCAAGCTGAGTCTCCAAACTGCCCAGTGCAGGAGACTTCCCTGCTTCCCTTGGGAGATGATTCCAGTGTCTGATTGTGTTCATGGACAACATTTTCTTCTGGAGCCCAATGGGAATCTCGCCAACAGCAACTTGTCCCCACCACCCCTTGTCTGTTCCATGGCACTCCTTGTAGAAAGGGAATCTCCATCCTCCTGGTAGCCATCCTTTATGTCCTGGTCCATGGTAATAAGGTCTCTTCTAGCCTTCTCTTCTCAGGGCTGAACCAACCCAGTGAATCTCAGCCTTTTCCCACATGGCAGGGCTGTCAGCCCTTTGATCACTCTCTGGCTCTTGTCTGGGCCACAAGATTAAACACTCTGCCTATTTAGCATGGCCAAATGATGGCTGAGCTGAGAAGAGCTTCAGCTGCCTGACAACCTGGTCTGTCCTAGATGAATTCAAGTGATTCACACAGCTCCTCAGCAAGATCCTCAGCACAAAACACCCTGTTCTGCTCCTCAGGATCTAATGCTCTCCCCAGAGAATGAGCTGGCTGCCAACACATGCTGTGCAGCAGTGGCCCTGCTTGTTGTGGGTATTTGATCTCCTCACCTTTCTGATTAAGCAAAAAGGAAAAAACCCCAAAGGAACGGAAAATAATTGGAAGTGGAATTTTACCACCCAAAATATAAAGAAATGTCCCAAGTAAATAATGCAAATTGGAAAAAAAACCCCAAACCCTCCACCGACTCCTGAAGCACGTTGTGCTGGCATCAAAGGGGCAAGCAGCTACACTGGATAAACAAATGTCAGCCCACAAAAGCCAGAGGGAGGAGGATGTTTATGCTGCAAAGAAGGAGATGAATGCAAAAATTCTCTGTGCTATGCTCAGGGAATTCCTGGCCAAGATGCTTCAGGGTAGTTCTAAAGAAAGAGAAGGAGGTCTGGAGCTGGGGCTTGTGTTCTCTCTGACAGATCTAACACAGTGCAGGAAGCTGGGAGAGCAAATGAAGTTATTTTTGACAGAGGGAGCTCAAATTAAATTCCAATTAAAAAAACAATTCACCCTTTGTTCTTGCCTATCACATAAAAAATGAGAAAGACCAAACCATGCAGACAGCATTACACCTTTCAAAGGATGTAAAAACTTGAACTTACATCTATGGGCAAGGTTTCATCTTCCTTTTCTGTTAATCTCATGTAAGAACGATCTACAAAACAGAAAGACACACAGGCATCAAACACTGGTACCAGCTAACAAACAGAACAGCAGGACAGAAACCCCACAAGAGCTGCTGTAGGTCTCTGACATGCACCAGTCCCAACCATACCCAGGCAGCTGGTCGTGCTTTGAGACTCTGCTCCCCCTGAGCACGGCTGATCCCAAACCCCAAGCAAGTCCCCAACACCTCACTGAATCGAAATGGGACTTCCCTCTGACACTTCCTTACATTGCAAAACTCTGGCACCACTATTTCTTATAGAATCATAGACTGATTTTGGTTGGGAAAAACCTTTAAGATCCAACCATTCTCTAACTGTGCCAGGTCTGGTGCTAAACCATGTCCCTCAGCACCACATCTCTGCTTCTCTGAAACACTCTCAGGGATGGGATCCAACCATCTCCCCGGGGAGCCTGTTCCAGTGTTCGAGAATCCTTTCAGGAAAGAAGTTTCTTTTCACACCCAACCTAAACCTCCTCTGGTGCAACTCGAGGACATTTCTTCTCGTCCTGTCACTTGTTACTAGGGAGAATCGTCCCTAGCGCCAGGACGATGGTTGCGAGGACGGCAGATGCAAGAAATGAAACCGCGATCCAGCGACGGGCACCCTCCCGCTCTCTCTCCCCTCCCTGATGATGCCGCCGCGGCCCGGTCCGCTCCCCGCCCCGGAGCTCCTCCGGCGGCCGGGCGAGGGTGACGGGGCCCAGCAGACCTCCCCGCGCCGCAGCCCCCCCCCCTCAAACGGTGCCGCCGGTGCAAGCCAGCCCCTGCCGCCCGCTCACTCACGCTGCGCTGCCGAGAAGGCCGCGTGGGCCAGGGCGAAGAGGCCGAGCCCCACCAGCCCCTTCCACACCGAGGCGGCCGCCATCGTCGCCGTCGCCGCCACCGCCACCGCCAGGGGCGCCCGCAGCCCCCGGCGCATGCTGACGGCGTCACACGGGGGCGGAGCTTCCGGGGCGGGGCCGCGCCGCCGCTTTCCCGCGCTGGGCCGGGGCTGTTAAAGGTGTCCGCGGGTAGGAGGGCGACCGGTGGCAGGGATGCGCCCGTGGGGCGGCTGAGAGGCAAGCGAGCCACAGGACCGGGCCCTCATGGGTGAACGCAGAGTGCGGGGCCATGAGGACCCTGGGGCAGTTCCCACTTCCCATGTGGAGAACCTCAAAGCGTAAAGCACCCATGCAAGAAAAGTGGTGTCAAGGCGTGCACGCCCCGACTCCCGACTGGGCAAAGACCTGGGGCAAAGCCAGGAAACCCGACCGTGCTGCAGGGCCAAGCATCCTGGGTCTTCCATGCCACTGAAGGCACAAAGATCAAAAACATCACAGAATCTTCGTGGTTGGGAAAGACCTTTAAGATCATCGAGTCCAACCATTCTCTAACTCTGTCAAGGCTGGTGCTAAACTATGTCCATCAGCACCACAGCTCTGCCTCTGTGAAACACCTCCAGGGATGGGAATCCAACCACCTTTGGGAATATTGTCAAAATGTTTCAGAAACCTTTACAGGGCAGAAGTTTCTTTCAGTACCAAACTGCACAAAAGCAATTCTTTGAGGGTGTTTTCTGCAAATCACCTTTAAGATGATCACTGTGGTATTTACTGCAGTCCTTGCCCCATCACCTGCACAAATGCTCTCTTTATTTCTTGGGAAAGTGCGTGAGAAGTTTAGACTTGATCCCACCTCAGGGCTGACTGCAGTTCCTGGCACTATCCACGCCTTGGCACAGTGTGAATGCACCGTTGTCCTCCAGATTTTCCTCCAGCTCCACCTCTGGGGAGCAGCGTGGGCTGCTGCTGTCCCCCAGGAGCAACACACCCCTCTACAGCTCCCAACCCTCATCAGCACCAACTACTCCTCTGCATGTGGCTGTGCAAAACGTTTTCCTTCCAGTAACTCTGGGGTTTGTTTTTTGTCTTTTTTCCTCTTGACAGCCTCCTTAGACCCATGCCAGCTTCCCTCATTAAGAACCCTTTTTTTGCACCCTTGCAAGCTGCTTTCCACCCTTCAACCCAGGTCTGACCCTGCCCCTGCCATGCAATCCTGCAGCTGTCCTCTTGCAAACCTTCTTTGTGTCCACTTCTGGGCTCCCCAGTTCAAGAGAGAGAGAGAGAGAGAGAACTACTGAAGGGAGTCCAACGGAGGCTACAAAGGTGCTGAGGGGACTGGAGCATCTCCGTGAAGAGGAAAGCCTGAGACGTGGGGCTGTTTAGCCTGGAGCAAAGCAGCCTGAGAGGGGCTCTTCCCAGTGCTGATCGATAGCTGAAGAGCGGCGGGCAAGAGGGTATGGCTGGACTCTTCTCTGGCACCCAGTAATAGAACAAGGGGCAACGGACGCAAACTGGAACTCGGGTTTCACTTAAGGAGAAACTTCTCTGCTCTGAGGGTGCCGGAGCCCTGGAGCAGGTTGCCCAGAGAGGCTCTGGAGTCTCCCTCTCTGGAGACTTTCCAAACCTACCTAGACACGATCCTGTGCAACCTGCTGTGGGTGACCCTGCTCTAGCAGAGGGGCTGGACTAGAGGACCCTTCCAAGCCCAACCATGCTGGGATCCTGTAACCTCTGCTTGAATTCATTTTCCCTTTTCCCAGCTTCCAGACACCGCCTTCGCACCCCGCATCGTCCCCCCTGGCTGAAACCAAACCCCCAGCCCCTCTCCCCGCTGCACTCTCTCCCCCAGACCCTTTTTTTCCTGTCGCACCGTCTCCTTAAGCCCCTGCCCCCGGGCCCGGCGGCTCCCACCCCCGCCCCAGCCCGTTCCTATCCGGGCTCCCGGCAGCTCCTGGCTCCGCCCCGCGGCGCCTGCGCCCAGCGCCGCTTCCTGGTGGTGGCGGCGGGGCCGGGCCGGTGCCGGAGCGATGGCGGGGCCGGTGCTGGCGGTGCTGGCGGGGCTGTGGGCACCGGGGGCGGCGGCGGGCGGGGAGGTGGTGGCGGCGCGTCCCGGGGCGCTGGAGGAGGAGATCGTGTCGGAGAAGGCGGCGGAGGAGAGTCACCGGCAGGACAGCGCCAACCTGCTCGTCTTCATCCTGCTGCTCACCCTCACCATCCTCACCATCTGGCTCTTCAAGCACCGCCGTGCCCGCTTCCTCCATGAGACCGGCCTGGCCATGATCTACGGTGAGGGGCACCCCCACGCACCGCACCTCCCACCCCGGCACCCTCGCCGTGGGTAGTGCCGCCCTTGTCCTGCCCTGGCCGCTGGCACCCCCATCCAAACCCGTCCCGACCCTGCACTGGGCCCACTGGTACGCCCGGGTTGGTGCCTGACCTCCTGCTTTGGTGGCATCACCAGCCAGGACCAGCAGCCCTCCCACTGCCTGGTGACCCCTTGCCCAGGGGCTGTGACAGGGCAGGGTGGGTGTCAGTGTGTGCCAAGGGGTGCCATGGGGACATGCTGCATCCCCTCCCAGTCCCACTGCGCCACCCAGGCTGCGTGCCCCGTACCAGCTCGCCCCATCACCCATGCCTGGGTGTTGCTGGGAGGAGGGTTCGTTGGTTTCCAAACCCAAGATAAGGAGGGCTCTTGAGGGTGGTGTTACTCCCAAATCTCTGGCACTGGGGATCTAGTTGGCTTTTGTCAGGTGGCCTTGTGGGGCAGCTGCAGCACAGGTAAAGCTGGTGGGGTTCGGGGCTACCACATGCCAAGGGGCATTCAAACTGTGTCACCAAGCACCAGCAAGTCCCAGTTCCCTGCTCTGACGCTGAGAGTGGGCACTTGCACTGGTCAGAAGCCTCACATCCTGCAGGCTGGGGTCAGAGGTTGTGTTACCACCCTGTGTTTAGAGCTCCTGAATGTCCAGAAGCTGTCCATGAAGAATGGAGAGGCATCCTAGGGAGATACTTGCACCTTTTGCCATGCTTAGGGACCCACAGGGCCAGCAACCTATGTCCTACTGCTCAGGAACCTGTGCACACAAGCTCCTACTTTTGGGTTTCCTCCTCCCACTGCGACAGGACCTCTTGATGAGATGCCCTACTTGAGTTTGCACAAGAAGTAGGGCAAGGCTATGGATCAAGGGCGTGGGTTTGTAGCTGGTGGCCTGTGATTTCCTGAGGTGATGTGGCCTCTGAAGTGGCCTGAACTGTTGCATGCAGATGCCATGTGTGGCTCTGCCTGGGATGTCTAGTGTGGCTTGGAGTTCAACCGAAGTAGGACTGGGAGTTGTGGTGGGGGGAGTGATTAACACAACCATGGATCCTTATCTAGACAAGATGTGTTGAGTTTAGCTTGGAAAAGGTGTCTTCTGCTGAGTGCTGTGGCCTCCTCCCTGTGATGTCTTTGCCCTTGCTAGTTTTGGGTGATGTGTGACCAAGCTTGGCTGGAGCAGGACCACGGCCGAGTCCTCTGCCCAGCAGAAAGCTTTGCTCTGATGGCTGTGGCTGGACCCATTTGTGCTGTTGACTTTTGAGATCTTAAGATCCTAAGTTTCAGTTCATGGGAGGCATGCTTCAAAAAAAAAAAAAAAAAGAAAGGAGGAGTGGAGAGGTTTGTGTCAGCCTAGAGGCACAAAATACTGGTCTGTCATTTCTGATTCCTGCAAGCCACCACTGAGGCAAGGTGCAGGCACTGCTGGCCTCCTGCCCAGGGCAGGGGTGGTCACCTCCCTGGGATGGGAGCTGTGCTGTGAGGAGCACATACTTCCAGCACAGAAGCTTTTCCTTCTCCTGCTGCCCTGGTGCTCACCGACACGTGGCTTTTCTGTTCCTTTCATGCTTTTCAACTTGCCCATAACCTGTTCTTCTAATCCTGCAGTTTTCTTTCTCTTGGCCCTCTCTTCTCTCTGACCCACCTGAGTGCTCCCCTTGTACTCAGAGGACAACCTCAGGTGATTTCAGTCTCCTGCCCATCTGTAAGAGGCATCTTTTCCGTCTGCTCTTTGGCAGACTCTGCTTAGAGAACTGCTGGCGAAATCGGTCACGTCACCTGCCTGCTCATGCAGAAAATCCCCAGGTTTTCCCAGCTTCTCAGCCTGTGACAGCTGCCACAGGGAAAGGGATGGTTAATTTCCCAAGGAGTGGAGAGATGCTGTTGGTTTAGAGCAGCCACTTCAAAGCTGCAGGGAGCAGAGCAGGTGCCACTTCTGCTTCACTGTCCTTGCCCCGCTGCAATGCTTTGCTTTCAGCCCTGGGGAAAGTCCACTGAAAATGTGGAAGTGCTGCAGTGGGCAGGCTGCCAAACAGACCCTGAAATCTGGGCAAGAAAAGTTATTTTTCTGATTAAAAAAAAACCAAACAAACAAAGTCAAATCAAACTTTTGCCTACATCTTTTCTAGCTGAAATACATCAGAGTTCCTTGGTGTCTATTTTGTTCTTCCTATTCCTCTAAATTTTGTAAGCTCTTGCTCCAGGTGGATTTGTACCTTACAAATCCCCCTGTCAGCTCAGAGCTGATGTTCAAGAGCTGGACATGAGGCTGGAGTCATTTCACAGTGATGAAGAACAGGTGGTTAGTAGCCCTTGAGCTTCATTTCAGTGTTCAGAATGAGGTCCCCACATCTGAGGTACTCAATGTTCAGAATGATTAATTGAACAATTTTGTTTCAGTTCTTCTTGGGTCTGATGGTGCTTGTAACAGGAACTTCTCTAGAAGTTTAGTTTCCTTCTGCATGTTCCCACTTGGCCCCTGGGTTGCCTGTGTCTAAATTGCTTGGGTTTGGGATGTCTTCAGTTGCTGTCTACCTTTTTCTTTCCTTTTGGGGTCCAGATTAATGCTTGCCTGGGGATCCTGTGTGCTTCCACTGTTGCAAAGTGCCTGGCTGGTAACATATTAGTCTGCATTTAAAATCTTAACCTCAGAAATGTTCAACAGCACCTAAAAAAAGAAAAAAAGAAAGGGGAAAAAAAAAAAGCCCACGGGCTTTGGATCTTTTTAATGAAGTTGGGGCAAATGCAATGAAAATACCTCCTGCACTTTGCATAAAAGAACTCAATTAACTTCCCAGCTTTGCCTTTAGCTTCTCCACTCATTGCAGCTTTTGGCTGGCAGCTTCCTCGGTGTCAGGTTCCCTCTGCTCTGCTCCCTCCCAGGGCTCTGTTTTGTCAGACTTCTGGCTGCAAAAGCATGTCAATACTGGCAGAGCAGCTCAAGCTCACCACTTGCAGCTACAACAACCCTTCCAGCAGCAGGAGAGTTTGAACCATGAGAACTCTGGAGTTGGTTAGTCTGGGGAAGAGCAGACTGAAAGGAGATCTTCTTTATAAATACCTGGAGGGTGGGTGTCAAAAAGAAGAGGCCAGGCTCTTCCAGTGCTGTCCTGTGGTAGGATGAAGGGCAATGGATACAAACTTGGAACCCAGGAAGTTCTCCTTCAACATGAGGAAGAACTTTGCTGTGAGGGTGCTGGAGCCCTGGAGCAGGCTGCCCAGGGAACTTGTGGAGTGTCTTTCTCAGGAGGCTTTCATGACCCACCTGGATGTGTTCCTGTGTGACCTGCCCTAGGTGATCCTGCTTTGGGAAGGAGGTTGGACTCAAGGATCTCTGAAGCTCCCTTCCAGCCCCTAACATTCTTTGATTCTATGAGACCATCAGAAACAGAAGGACCTACATGGTCCCTGGGCTTGGTTGAAGTAGCCTGAGCTCAGGGCTGGTTTTGGTGTCTGAAAATCCCTGGCATCTGAGTTGGGTTTGTCCCAAGTGCCTCCAACGAGCATCATTCTCCCTAGTGTCAGGAGAGGAAATGGCCTGAAGCTGTGCTAGGGATGGTTCAGGTTGGAGATTAGGAAAAATGTCTTTGCTGCAAGAGTGGTCAGGAATTGGAAGAGGCTGCCCAGGGAGGTGGTGGAGTCAACATCCCTGGAGGTGTTCAAGACATAGCACTTCAGGATGTGGTTAAATGGTCATGGTGGTGTTGGGTTAAGGGTTTGACTTGATGATCTTAGAGGACTTTTCCAACCTTAATGATTCTCTGATTGGGTGGGAAGGACTGATTAGAGGTCCACTGTTGGGCAGGAGGGGCTGATGGTGGGGGGGGTCATCTTAATGTTGGCAGAGTAATTGGCAGAACAATTGGCTTTAAGCAGAGCAGCACCATGTGTTCCCTGGAGGTAACTCTGATGGGGTCTGTGTGTTGGGAGCCACTGGTGCCATGCTGGCTGCTTCTCATTCACTGCCCAGGAGGGGCATGTGTGGATGTGTAGTTGCATATGGGTGTCTTTTCCTATGTGGATTTGGAGAGTGTGTTACAGGGCAAGATGAAATGCTTGGGTTTTGGATCCACAAGCCAGTGGTCTTGGCAGGTATTGTAGGTTAACCTCCTTTTTCCCTTATCCCATTCCTGACCAGAGTGGGAATTTGGCTGCGTGGGGCTGGGAACAGCTGCCTGGGTAAGTGAGACAGCGAAGACAAGCAGGGCTGCTATCAGCTGTAGTGCTGCTTTGGGACAGGGATTAACAGTGGAGAAGTGAGTCAGGATCCCTTCTGAATTCCGAGCAGCCATGTCCTGCCCTTGGTCTGTCCCTCTCTCCTCCTGCCAGCCTCTCATGTCAGAGGTCACTGGATGGGTTTCCGCCTGAGGGAAGGCAGGCAGCTGCTCCTGGAGGTTTCTGAGTCCTGCATGAAGCTCTAAAATAAACTTTTTTTTTTTTTTTAAAAAGAGAGATTCTGAAAAAGCCACCCCAGGTAGCTCTGGAGGGCTGCAGTGTGGTGTGCCTGGTGCTGCCAGCTCTGTGGGAGTGGAGGAGCAGTTGCAGGGGCAGAGGGTAAATGAGCTCTCCAGTAACCCTCTGGTCAGAAGCAGGTGTGAATAACCCTTGGAAGCTTGCATTATCCCAAGTGAAGTTTTGGCCCTCTCCCATGGTACCTCAAGAGTCATCATAGAATCATAGAGTCACAGAATGCATCAGGTTGGAAGGAGGTCATCTTGTCCAACCCCTCTGCAGTGAGCAGGGACATCTTCAACTAGATCAGGTTGCTGAGAGCCCCATCAAGTTTGACCTTGAATGTCTCCAGGGGTGGGGCCTCCACCACATCATGTTCTGGGCAGGAGGAAAGCTGGATGTTTCGTCCCAGTGGTGCCATGCATCCCCCTGCCATATGCTCATGTAAATACATGCTGTGGCATCTTGGTTTCTTGACATCCTTGCCTTCATTTCCATACTTTTATTTCTGGAGCACTGGAAGGTCACAGGAGCTAAGAAGCTAGCAGGAAAGTAAGGAAAATGATTCCTTTTGGTTTCTCCTGGTAGTGATGCTGGTGTGAGAGCACTCTCAGGTGCTCTGCAGTGTGGTGTTCCCTGAAGCAGTTCTCCGGGCTGGAGTTGACCAGTTGTGCTGAGAGGGACCTTCTCTGATGCTGTCAGGGTGATTCTGTACCAACAGTGCAATGCAGGACAAAGCCCAAAGCATTGGCATTGGAAAGCCAAAGCAAGGCTCTGGAACAGGCTGCCTGGGGAGGTGGTGGAGTCCCCATCCCTGGAGGTGTTCAGAAAATGTGTAGACATGGCCCTTTGAGACATGGTCTAGTGGTCATGGAGGTGCTGGGTAGAAGGTTAGACTTGATTTTAGAGATCTTTTCCAACCTGAATGATTCCATGATTCCATGATTCTCTGTGGTGAGCACATGGTCAGCTGTGTATGTGTGGCTTAAAGGCATTGGTACCTTTGTGAGAGCACCTCAGGTGTGCTGCAGGAGTGCCATGTTAGACCAAGGGCTGGGTTTGGGGTGCAGCTCCTGGGTCTGTTAGCCTGCTCCCTGACATGGGCCATCTTTGGCACTGCTGTGGTGGCTTAGCAGTAGGGAGTCTCCTTGCAGCTAGTTCTGCCTTTGTTCATGGCCCGGATGTGTGCTCAGGTGGCCCTGCTGTGCATGGACATCCCCTGGGATGGGAGATGGGAGCTTTATTGCTGTCAAAATGAGCAAATCTTATCCTGCAAAGGTTCTCAAGGGCAGAGAAGGCAAAAAACAGGCAGTAGATTTGGAACTGGCTGCAGGAGATGCAGAATGCACCAGGACACCAATGGCTGCTGCCCAGCCATGGCAAAGCTCATACCCAGGCTCTGTGCCCATGAGATGGTGATGGAGGAAGTGGTTGTTGTTCCCTTTGGTTGGGTGGTGCCCTGCCTGTAGGAAAGCACAGAGCAAGGCCTTAATTAAGGCAGCAGTAAAGAAACAGGAGTGTCCTGGGAGGCAAATGGAGAAGACTTCCAAGCCTTGCAGTCTCCATTTAGCTCCCACGTGTCGGAAAGCTTTCCATAAACGTGTGGTTCGGAGGTGGGGTTAAGATCCAGGGTTTCTGTGGCCACCCAGATCAAGAAGTTTCCAAACCTTGTTGTGCTGAAGGCTACATGGAAAGATGTCTTGTGGGGCGTCCCTCCTCCCCAGTCTGCAGATGTCAGGAAGCTCTGCCAGGAGGGTGCTCGGCACATGGTGCGGGTCAGGAGGAGCTGAAGGAGCCAGCGCTGTGCCAGTGCTGTTGATCTGGGTGTGAAGCCTCAGAAGGCAGCTCCTCAGCTCTGCTGCCAACCACAAGTGCCATAAAATTGCTGACTTGCAAGTGAAGCTCACAAACTCTTGTGCAGCAGTGGATCTGGCAGCAGCGTTGGCTCCTGGGGCCGTCTCGAGGCTGCTGCTGCTGCTGGTGCAGAGCTGGAGCTTAGCAGAGGGTGAGGAACACATCTGAGGGGCCAGCATGGTTCTCCTCCCCCTCTACTCTGCCCTACTGAGACCACTCCTGGAGAAGAGGAGGCTCAGGGAGACCTTATTGCCATCTACAACTACCTGAAGGGAGGTTGTAGCCAGGTGGGGGTTGGTCTCTTCTCCCAGGCAACCAGCACCAGAACAAGAGGACACAGTCTCAAGCTGTGCAGGGGGAAGTTTAGGCTTGATCTTGGAAAGAAGTTCTTAACAGAAAGAGAGATTGGCCATGGGAATGGGCTGCCCAGGGAGGTGGTGGGGATGACATCCCTGGAGATGTTTAAGCAAAGCCTGGATGAGGCACTCAGTGCCATGCTCTGGTTGATTAGTTAGGGTTGGGTGATCAGTTGGACTTGATGATCTTGGAGGTCTCTTCCAACCTGGTTGATTCTGTCTCCAGTTCTAGGCTGCCCAATTCAAGAGGCACAGGGAACTGGAGAGAGTCCAGCAGAGGGTTATGAGGATGATGAAGTGACTGGAAGGTTCTGCATGAGCATGGAGTGTTTGCACGGCTGATGGGAGGGTGTGGATGGCTTAATATTGTGTGGGAAGTTTTTTGGGTGGAGGTGGGGCTCAGTCAGTGAGCAGAAGGTCAGGATCCTGGCATGCCTAATTCTTCATCCATGCTCATGCACACTGCATCCCTGCTCCATGTCCTGGGCTGACTCAAAGGATATGTGTCCAGCAGGTCAAGGGAGGGGATTCTGCCCCTCTGCTCTGCTTCAGTGAGACCTCATCTGCAGTACTGTGTCCAGCTCTGGAGCCCCTAACACAAGGACATGGAGCTGTTGGACAGGGTTCAGAGGAGGCTACAAAGATGATCAAAGGGATGGAGCACTTCTCCTATGGGGCCAGGCTGAGGGAGTTGTTGCTGTTCATCCTGGAGAAGAGAAGGCTCTAGGGAGGCCCTAGAGCAGCCTTGCAGTACCTGAAGGGAGCTACAGGAGAGCTCTTCAAAAGGGCCTGTGGTGATGGAACAAGGAGCAATGAGTTGAAACTAAGCAGGGCAAATTTAGGTTGGACATTAGGAAGAAGTTCTTTACTGTGAAGGTGGTGAGACACTGGGATAGGTTGCCCAGAGAATCTGTGGATGCCTCATTCCTGAAGGTGTTCAAGGCCAGGTTGGATGAGGCCTTGAGCAACCTGGTCCAGTGGGAGTTGGAACTGGGTGATCTTGAAGGTCCCTTCCAACTCAAGCCATTCTGTGGTTGTGTGAGTCAAAGAGATTGTGCTGGGTGTTTGCCCAGGCTCCCCTCACCAGCACATGTCGCTGTGCAGGAGTCCTGGTCGGCGTGGTCCTGCGCTACGGCATCCACGTCCCCAGTGACGTCAACAACGTGACGCTGAGCTGCCAGGTGCAGACCAGTCCTGCCACGCTGCTGGTCAACGTCAGTGGCAAGTACTATGAGTACACCCTCAAGGGGGAGATCAGTGCCCACGAGCTCAACAATGTCCAGGACAACGAGATGCTGAGAAAGGTGAGGCTGCTGGGCAGGGCAGCAGTGCTCCACACTGCCTCTCCCCTCCCCTCCCCTCCCCTCCCCTCCCCTCCCCTCCCCTCCCCTCCCCTCCCCTCCCCTCCCCTCCCCCTCCCCTCCCCTCCCCTCCCTCTCCTCCCTTCCTTCGTCCTCTCTTTCTCCTCTTCTCTCCTCTCTCCTTTCTTCTTCTTTTCTCTTCTCTTTTTCTTCTTTTCTTCTTTTCTTCTTTTCTTCTCTTTTCTTTTCTTTTCTTTTCTTTTCTTTTCTTTTCTTTTCTTTTCTTTTCTTTTCTTTTCTTTTCTTTTCTTTTCTTTTCTTTTCTTTTCTTTTCTTTTCTTTTCTTTTCTTTTCTTTTCTTTTCTTTTCTTTTCTTTTCTTTTCTTTTCTTTTCTTTTCTTTTCTTTTCTTTTCTTTTCTTTTCTTTTCTTTTCTTTTCTTTTCTCTTTTCCCCTTCCTTTTCCCCTTCCTTTTCCCCTTCCTTTTCCCCTTCCTTTTCCCCATCCGGTTCCCCCTTCCGGTTCCCCCTTCCGGTTCCCCTTCCGGTTCCCCCTTCCCTTCCCCCTTCCCTTCCCCCTTCCCTTCCCCCTTCCCTTCCCCGTTCCCTTCCCTTCCCCTCCCCCCTCCTCTCCATTTCTCTTCTCTGCATTTCTCTCCCCTCCCTCTCCCCTCCCTCTCCCCTCCCTCTCCCCTCCCTCTCCCCTCCCTCTCCCCTCCCTCTCCCCTCCCTCTCCCCTCCCTCTCCCCTCCCTCTCCCTCTCCCCTCCCAGTGTCATCAACTATAAATTACTGGAACAGGTTGCCCAGGGAGGCTGTAAATCCTGCCTCCCTGGAGGTGTTCAAGGCCAGCTTGAATGAGGCCTTGAGCTATCTGGGCTAGTGGGAGATGTCCCTGCCCATGGCAGGGGGATTGGAACTGAATGATCTCTAAGGTGCCTTCCAACCCAAACCATTCTGTGAATAGATTCTATGAATCTCTGAATGTAATGAAACTCTGGTTTCAACTCTTTAAACTCTGCCCTGTGTCTCCAAAAGATCCCAGACTGATCCTCAGTGTTGTCCCAAGAGCATTTCATCTGCTGGTGGTTTGGGGTGCCCCCCAGGTATTTTATATGACTCTTTTATTTGTGTTTTGTCTGGCAGAGTCTTAAGAAGCCCTATTACTGATTTCTTTCTTTTTTTTTTTCTTAACAGGTGACTTTTGATCCTGAAGTATTTTTCAACATTTTGCTTCCTCCAATTATCTTTTATGCAGGCTACAGCTTGAAAAGGGTACGTGCAGTGCCTACCTTTGGAGTTCCTCTGCCTCCAGAGCATTTTTCATACTTGAGGGTGCTTTAGTGCTTGCTCAGCAGGCCAGGGCTGCAGAGCTGCAGAGCTGGGTATGGTTTTCCTCAGCACATTTGAGACTGTCGGAAGCAGGGCTGAGTGTGCCCCTCTGTCAGTCTCATCCATCCCTCTGCCCTGAGAAGGGTCAGCAGCTTCAGCTATTTCCAGCATGGGTTTGTGCAGGGGTTGTTGAGGTCAGCTGGGCCATTTCAACCATCCTTGCTTTGGAAGCACATAGGAGGGTGGGAAGGTTTTAGAAAGCAGCAGCTCTCTGTCGTGGTGATGGGGAAGGAGAGGAAAATGATCCTGTTTAGCTTGTGGGAGAAGGAAGGAGGAATGCTGCTGAGTTAGGAAATCAGTTCCCAGGGCTTGGAACAGCACAGGTACAAGAAAATGATCTGTTCATGTTTATTTATGCTGCATGCACTTGTGCTGGGCACTGTTCAGCCATGCTTGTCCAGTCTTGGTGTCTGAGCTGGCTCCAAATACCTACAGACACTGGGTGGGTGCCTGTGCAGGCTTGAAAGAAATTGTTAGCAAATTATAATTCAGGGTTTGGTTTTGGTTGGTTTTATTGTTTTCTTTTTTTCTCCTCCTCTTTCTAGAGGCACTTCTTCAGAAACCTGGGATCCATCCTAGCATATGCCTTTCTTGGCACTGCAATTTCCTGCCTGGTCATTGGGTGAGTAGCTGGAGCTGGTCTGCTTCTTCCGTGGGGATCTAAGCTATGCTCAGAGGCAGTGTTCTGAGCCTGGAGCTGTGGCTGCTAGTCCCAGCCCTGAAAGATCTCACAGGTTTTTTGCTACAGCTGCTTGGCAGCAGCAAATAATACTGTTTACTGTCCAAGCTTCTGCTGTGTGGACAGGGTGAGGGCTAACTGCATAGTGCTCCCTCAGCCTTCCAGACAGAATAGTTCTGTACATAGCAGGGAAAGTTTCACTCTTGTCTGAAAGCTGTCTTGATGAAATAAGCTGGAAGAGAGGAGATTTAGATTGGAAATTTGGAAGAGTTTCTTTAGGGTGAGGGTGGGGAGATACTGGAATAGGTTGTCCAGGGAGATTGTGGATGCTCTCACCCTGGAGATGTTAAAGGCCAGGTTGGATGAGGACTTGAGCAACCTGAGTTAGGGGGGAGATGTCCCAGCCTATGGCAAGGGGCTTGCAACTGGATGATCTTTAAGGTCCCTTCCAATCCAAACTATTCTATGACTCTATGAAAATAGTCAGTAGCTTCAAGTGATGGAAAGAACAGCCCTGACAAGTGTGACATGCAGGAGAAGAGGGCAGGATCCTGTGCTTACAGCTTGTTTCCACATGTGCAGAGGGAGCTGGATGGTTCTCACTCTGAACTGCAGCACACAGGCTGGTGTAGAGTGTTTTCCACTGGAGAGTCCAAGTGGATTCAGACGAACTCAGCATCCCCATTATCTGTACCTCAATGAAACTTTGATCCATTTCAAAGTCAGGCCAAGGTCATCCCACTGAAAGGTGTAATGGAAAATGTGAACGCTGCAGAGTTGTCAGGAGACCCCTGGAGCCTGGCTGCTGCTTTCCTTTAGCCATGTTGTGCTTGTGGAGCACTTTTGGTCGTGGTTCCTCACTGGCACTGCATTTGTGGTTGGGTGCAGTGGGTGCTTTGGTGTGCCTGATTTGTCATTTGCCTCCCAGGCTGTGACCCCAGGGTTTCACCAGGCTCAGCTCACACAGCACAGCTCTTTGGTGTTCTGGTGTCTGGAGCAGGCTGCAGAGCTGGGCAAAGGGAACCTCATGGAGTTCAGTAAGGGCAAGTGTAGAGTCCTGCACCTGGGGAGGAACAACCTCCTGCACCAGTACAGGGGAGGGGGGACCTGCTGGGAAGCAGCTCCATGGAGAAGGATCTGGAAGTGGTGGTGGACAACAGGTTCCCCATGAGCCAGCAATGTGCCCTCATGGCCAGTGGTCTCCTGGGGTGCAGTAAGAAGAGCGTGGCCAGCAGGTTGAAGGAGGTTCTCCTGCTCCTATACTCTGCCCTGGTGAGGTCACATCTGGAGTATTGTGTCCAGTTCTGGGCTCCCCCAGTTCAAGAGGGACAGGGATCTGCTGGAGAGTGTCCAATGGGGGCTGCAGGGATGATTAAGGAACTGGAACATCTGTCTGATGAGGAAAGGATGAGATACCTGAGACTGTTTAGCCTGGAGAAAAGCAGATTGAGAGGGGATCTTCTCAGTGCTGATCAACAGCTAAAGGGTGGAGTCAAGAGGATGGGGCTGGGCTCTTTACAGTGGTGCCCAGTGACAGGAGAAGGGCTAACAGGCACAAACTACAACACAGGAAGCTTCACCTGACCTTAAGGAAAAACTTCTTTTCTGTGAGGGTGCTGGAGCCCTGGAGCAGGTTGCCCAGAGGGGTTGTGGAGTCTCTTTCTCTGGAGAGTTTCCAAAGCCAGCTGGACACATTCCTGTGCAACCTGCTGTGGGTGACCCTGCTCTAGCAGGGGGGCTGGACCCTTCCAACCCCAACCATGCTCGGATCCTGTAACCTCTGCTTGCTTTCAACTCACTTTCCCTCTTCCCAGCTTCCAGGGTGTCGGACTCGGTGGTCTCCTTCGGTCCCTTCCAACCCTAACATCCTGTGATCCTGTGACACCTTCCTGTGCAACCTACTGTGGGTGACCCTGCTCTAGCAGGGGGGGTTGGACTCGATGATCTCCTTGGGTCCCTTCCAACCCTCACCATGCTGTGACTGATAGCTTTAGGGGTTACTGCAGGAGCCTGGAGCCCATCTGAATGTCATTTTGATGCACTGCAGAGATGAGTAACTGCCAGTTCTGCTCCCCAGCTCCGTGGTCTATGGCTGTGTGGCACTGATGAAAGTCACTGGGCAGCTCGGGGGAGACTTCTACTTCACTGACTGCCTCCTGTTTGGTGCCATTGTGTCAGCTACTGACCCAGGTATGCTAAATGGTTTGGTTTAGGTTTTTTTTGCCTTTCCCCTCATTTTACAAACATTTTGATCTGTTCTGGGTGGTGGTGAAGAGGGCAAGAAAGTCCTCTTGCAGGTTCCCTCCTTCTGAATTCTGGAGTTCAGTTTGTCTGTAAGATTCTCAGAGGTCCAATCTGTCTCCATGCCTTTTGATTTCCCTCCAGTTACATGTAAGAGCCCTTCCAAACCTTTGCTTACCCTGAATCATTGTTTGCAGTGAAGCCCCAGCAACCTCTGGGGGATGGGGCAGGTCCCCACTGTGTCTCTGCCATCCTGTGTCAACAGGACAAGGTGTGTAATGTGGTGAAGGCTTCAGCTGATGGCTTCAGTTCATCTGTTTTCTCCTGCTTCCATTTGGAAGGTGCTAATCTAATTTAAAATGGATCTTAATGAGCAGTCCTGAGGACAGGAGGTCTGCTTATGCACTTTATGGATCAAAACTATGAAAGACATGCTTTGCCCAACTGGATTTGACCTATTTCATGGCTGCTTTTCCACAGTAGCTGTTTATTTGTGTGTTCCAGCTTCAGCTGAAAACACAGCACCACAAAAAGCCTTCTCTTTCCTCCTGCCCTTTGCTTGAATGTCTTCCTTTGCAGCCTGGGCTGCACCAGTGTGGTGGGGCTGGGGGGTGACAGCATCAACCCCTACCTCTCAAGGTTACAGTGGCTTTGAGGGATTCTTTTTAAATGCAGATGTTGGTTAGTTTTGCTTGGAAGGGAGAGGTTGCATGCCTGGCTAAGCCAAGGCTTCTGTCCTTTGGAAACAGGTGCCAGTGGCTGTTGTTCCCAGATGAATTGGGACTTTGGACTTTTCCCTGCTCATCCTAACAATGAGTTATGTCTAATTTCAAAGGCAGAAGCAGGAGCATTGTATAGATAGATATGGGCAAGAATAATGCTGCAGAACATGACCTGCAGCAGCCACATCTGTCTGCCAGGTGGGGATGCCAGATGTGTGTTCCCCAGGAGTTACTAATCATCTGTTTTTTTTTTTTTTTTTTTTTTTTTTTTTTTTTTTTTTTTGGCGGGGGAGTTATATTTCTCTAAGATTTGTCAGCTGCTGGTGTGGCTGTTACTACTGATACTTCTATGAAAAAAAATACATTAAAAATATAAAGTAAAATGATTTGTGTCCCTGCCCATGGCAGGGGGTTGGAACTAGATGGTCTTCAAGGTCCCTTCCAACCCAAACCACTCTATGAATCTGTGATGTCCGAAGCTGTCTGGATGTACCTTGGGTGGTTTTGTGGTCTCAGGCCACCCTTAGTAGGGGGCTGTTCCCACATGGATGGAAGGTTGAGCATCCTCCTTGTAACTTTGCAAGGGGCTAACATGCCAGGGGGGCACGTTTGCAAAGCAGGGAGCACCTCACAGACCTACTGGTGGTGTGGTTTGGATTTGATGGCAGAGGGGCAGAGGGCAGGCAGGGAGCATAGGGAGAAGTGATGCTTAGAAGTGCTGCAGATGAGCTGTTGCCATTGTGTCCCTTCTTCAGGCTTCCAATTAGGAACCAGAATCATAGAATCATAGAATTGTTAGGGTTGGAAGGGAACTCCAGGATCAGAAGATTTTGCAGGTAAAGAAACCAGAGCCTTTCTCTCTGCAGAAGTTTGTTAACCCCCATCCAGTGTGCACGGATGAGTCCCTGAATGCTGGTTTAAAGGACTTCCAGAGAGGCTGGTTGGAATTAGCTGAGCTCTCTGGAGCAGCCTGGGCTGTGCATGCTGCACCACATGCCACATCTCACTTGCTTTATAGCTGTTGTGGGTTGTGGTTTCGTTTTGCAAGGCTGATAGGCAGAACCTGCTGTGTTTTCATTGTCTTCTTGGAGCTGCTTGAGTTGGGGAAGAGCTTGAGGGTTCCTCTGATCTCTGCCATCTGACTGTAAATCACAAGAAACTCCTGCTCAGGATTTGAGCTGATGCCTGGCTTTTTCCCTTGAATCCAAAGATTTCTCTTGGAGTATCAGAGATGGAAGGAAAGGACAACAGCCATAATCCAGGAAAAGCCTCACACCCCCTGGCCTTCAGCAGGTGGAGCAAAGCTCTGCCTGATGCTCTGAGCTAGTGGCAACCCAAAAGCTGAGTGGCTTGTGTCAGCATGGTACCACAGCCCAGCCCATGAGCTCACACCCTCAGGAAACACAGAGCAGACTTTGCTCATGTCTGCCCTCCAAAAACTCAACAGGCATGAGGCCCAGGAGGTGTTTCAGTAAAAGGAGGGGGAGGGAAGTGATAAAGCAAACCCAAACCTGAAAAGGGCAGAAGGAAGACTCTCAAAGGGAGCATGGACGGGTGGCTGGCACCATGGCAGCAGGGTGGCACCGACGTGGCAAGAGGGCAGATTTCTAGCCAGGGGCATTTTGTCTTTGCTTGCATCAGAATAACAGCACCTTTTTGAATGTCTCTCTTTTTCTGTTTGTCAGTGACTGTTCTTGCCATATTCCATGAACTCCAGGTCGATGTTGAGCTCTATGCCCTTCTCTTTGGCGAAAGCGTCCTCAACGATGCCGTTGCCATAGTGCTGTCTTCGTAAGTGTCTCCTGGTTTTATTTTTAACTGTGATGTATGTGCCATGTCAGGTGTGGAGGGGAGCCACTGGCCTTGCTCCTGCAGCGTTTGCAAGGGCAGGTTTCCATATGAAATGTCCCCAAAGCCTTGTAGTCACCCTCTGATACATCTCGCTGCGGACCACACCTTGGGACTGCAGGTTGTCCTTACAGCTTCTCCCTGCCTGATGGTTTTGGTTTGGTTTTATGGCCAGCTGGCCCAGCCAGAAGGAAGCTTTTATGTTCCTCTGAAATGGGAAAAGCACCATGCCTGCTTTTCAGCCACAGGATCCCACTGAAACCCTTTGCTGATGGCTTTGCTCCTACTCTTCTTCCTTCCCACCCACGAAGACCTCCTTTTGTTTAGGTGGAAATAGTTGGTGCAGCAGCTGTTTCCTTTTCCTCCTCACTTTCTGTGCCTCAAGAAGATGGTTATTTTTTTACTGAATGCATGGGAAACTTGCTGGCTTTCCAAAGAATGCTTCATATTCTTTAATGCTTTGTGTCCTCTGCACGTAGGATGTTATTTTATCTGCGTTCCCACTGTGTAGTCCTCCTGGGGGTTGGTTTGGAAGTGTGTGATACCTGCCAGTAGTGACAGGTTAACACAGAGCTGAGACTAAAGCAGAAAAGGTTTCTGGAATGTTTATCACACTGGCTGTGTGGGTTGGAGTGAGGTGGAGGCAGCAAGTTGTGTTTACTGGGCTGAATGTTTCTGTCGAGGTTTGTGCTGCTCGCTGGCTTTTAGGATGGATAGGAGGAAGTGCTGCACAGCCAGGTCGTGTTGAAGAAGTGATCCTGAGTGGGGAGAACATGGGGGCTTCCAGACAGGAGGTTCTGAGTGGGAATAGGTGGGTTCAGCATCATCAGTGACCTTGGTGGTGACTCTCTGCACACATAGGTGACCACACCATGTGTGGCCACTTGCTTCTTGCACTGTTTCAGTGGCAGCCTGGTAGCTGGTGCCCAGATTTCCTGCTTTCTTCTTTCCACAAGCTGACTACAATCCACCCCGCTCCCTGAAATAAGATAATTTGCACCAGAACAGCAGCTCCAAGGTGCAGTGGAAAGTTATTTTGCTGAAAGGCTTTTGTGCAGGCTGGCCCAGCAGCACGCTGACTTCTCAGCAGCTAATCTGTACCTGCTGTCAAGCTTATAGAGTCAGAATTGGTTTGGTTGGAAAAGACCTTTAAGATCATCAAGTCCAACCATTAGCTAACTCTGCCAAGTTTGGAGTTAAACCAGGTCCCTCAGCACCACATCTCTGCCTCTTTGAAGTACCTCCAGGGATGGGGATTCTGCCACCTCCCTGGACAGCCTGTGCCTGTCTTTAAGAACTAATTCAGTGAAGAATTTTCCAACCTAAATCTTCCCAGATACAACTTGGGGGCATTGCCATGGGTTCTGTGGTCACCATAAGCAGCATAATGCAGCCCTGGTCAGCATGGCAGGTGTCAGATCAGTGCAGGTGCTTCAGGGACAGCCTCAAGTCACCTGGATGCAAACACATCTTGGGTGCAAGGAGGAGGTGAGGGCCTCTTGCACTGGGAGGGAGTGTTCCTCCTATTTATGGTTCCCCTTTTTGAAACTGAGGTTGGCATTTGCCTGTTTCACAGCAGAGGCATAAGTGAGGGAACCACATGGGGATGACTCAACTCCCACAAGCAGGAGATCTGCTCCCCAGGTTGGAAAATGCAGGGGTGAGTTGGGAATTTGAAGAATCAAGGAGACCTTCTTGTGGCCTTCCAGTATCTCAAGGGGGCTACAAGAAAGCTGGGGAGGGACTTTTTAGGGTGTCAAGTAATGACAGGACTGGGGGTGTGGAGCAAAACTAGAAGTGGAGAGATTCAGATTGGATGTTAGGAAGAAGTTCTTCCCCATGAGGGTGGTGAGACACTGGAACAGGTTGCCCAGGGAGCTGGTGGAAGCCTCATCCCTGGAGGTTTTTGCAGCCAGGCTGGATGTGGCTGTGAGCAACCTGCTGTGGTGTGAGGTGTCCCTGTCCATGGCAGGGGGTTGGAACTGGCTGAGCCTTGAGGTCCCTTCCAACCCTGACAATTCTATGGTTCTATAATTATATAACTGGGTGATTTCTGGGCAGGTAGGTAGGCTGGGTTGCTATAGGAGCTGCTGCCTGGGTCACAGTTGGTGGTGAGTCCCACCTTGTCCCAGGGATGAAGAAGGGCTCCAGCCACAGCTGGCTGGGTGCATGGGTTCAGTGATTGCCCCAGGAGGCACCACCAGTTGCTTGTGCCTAGTGAAAGCTGGCACTGAGGGCACCGTTCCCACACTGGGGCAGGACAAAAAGCTGGGACTCCAGTTTGTGGGAGCTGGGTGCCTTTGAGGCTCCTCTCCTCCTTGCTTTCAGTCCTGGACAAATGTCCATTCCCATGCTTGAGGAGCAGGATCTATGTCTTCCTGTGCCTGCCTCTTGCTCTCCTGGCCTGGCTTGGCTTGGTTGCAGGATGAAGAGGAATTGAACCCAGAACTGAAAACTTGTGGGCAGTGAGGTGCTGAGGCTGTGGTTCAGGAGCAGGATGGGGGGAATGGAGCTGCAGGGTCTCTACCTGCTTCTTCTGAGGGAATGGTTTCACAGGGGCTAAATGCCATGGGGAGCCCTGTGGGCAGGGGAAATAAAGCACACCAAGAGCAGCTGGCAGCAATGCCAGGAGAGATGCAAAAGCAGAAGGAAAACTGTAAGGTTAAATCACAAACCCAACATCCAAACAATCAGTTCTGGAGGGGGAAACAAAACTAGCCTGGGCAAACCCCCAGAATAAGCACATTGGTGAATGGGAAGTAGAGGATGGGCCTGGCAAAAGAAACCAAACCACAGGGGTTAAAATTGTGGCTTGCAGTGTAAAATACAATGCAGGAAAGTGAAATACATTGAAAGCAGGAAAGTTTATCAGGGGAAGTGACCTCTTGGATCACTTGGGGAGGGTTTGTCACTCATGCTGCAGAAAAACGTTGGTGTGTGGTTTGGGGAGAGAGCTGCAGGGTGTGTGCATGAGGCAGTAACTTTCCATTCCAGCATAGCTGGGGAGGTTAAAGAGCAAGTGTTGAAAGTTCACATCCAAGAGTTTTAAGGGAGACAGCCAAGGGATTGCTAACCAGGAAGTTAATGGTTTGGGGAAGTTTCTGTTGATGAAAGCAACCTCAGGAGTTGCTGTTAGGAGGTAGGAGAGGGACAGGGGAGACCCCTTGTATCTCAGCCTTTCCAAGTGCAATGGCTGATGGAAGGCTCAGCTCCTCAGGAGCTAGGAGGGAGCAGGTTCAGTGCTGCAGACCCCTTTGCCATCTGATCACAAAGATCTGTTGGGGTTTGGTGGGTGAAGACTGAAGAGCTGCTGTGGTGAGCGGGCACGGTGCCGTTTGCCGCCCCGCGATATTCCCCTCCAGAACTTGGAGCAGCGCTCAGTAAATGTGGTGTACATTAAATGTGGTAAACCAGCAGAACTCAGAGCTCCCAAGGGGCTGTTCAGCTCAGCCAGCTCTGTGGAGTTGACAGAGAAGTGTGGGCTTCTCACCTGAATGCTCTGTGGTCCCAGAGTGCCTGGCTTTGTAGAGAGCTGATGCCAAACCTCCTAGATACCACCGTGAATGATGGACTGTCACCTAACAGATGGATTTGCAAGGAGATCATGCAAGGCAGGGGCTATGGTCTGCTGCTTTCTAACATCTAGAAGGAGCAAATGGAAAGCCCTACCTCTAGAAAGCTGACTGGCAGTGAAGGAGATCCCAAACTCCTTGGGGCAGGGTGGGTTTGCATGCTGGTGCATGGCACGATCCCGGGGTGGGGGGATTGCAGCGTGGGACTCAAGTTTTGTCTCCCTGATTTTTCAGGCTTGGTGTTTGCAGCAGCTGTGCAAAGCTAATGTAGCACCAGAGAGGTGTCTCTCCCTCCAGACTAAGGAGTGTTGTGCTCTTGTGTGTGCTTTTTCTCCCCTCTTTCAGTTCCATTGTTGCATACCAGCCGGCGGGAGACAACAGCCACACGTTTGATGTCACAGCCATGTTCAAGTCCATTGGGATATTCCTGGGGATATTCAGTGGATCTTTTGCAATGGGAGCAGCTACTGGAGTTGTGACAGCTTTAATATCCTTTTTGTGGTGTGGGGGTTTGTTTGTTTGTTTGTTTTCTGTGCTGCATACACTCAGATGCAGTGTTTCACGGTTTTGTGTCTAAATTAATGCAAGGCAGAGTCTTAGCCTGTTTAGGGGCAGGCTGTGTAGTGTTGCTGTGGTACCCAACTGCATTTGGTATCATAGAATCACAGAATGGTTTGGATTGGAAGGGACCTCAAAAGATCATCCAGTTCCAACCCCCCTGCCATGGGCAGGGACACCTCCCACTAGCCCAGGTTGCTGAAAGCCTCATCCAGCCTGGCCTGGAACACCTCCAGGGAGGGGGCAGCCACAGCCTCACTGGGCAACCTGTTCCAGTGTGTCTCCACCCTCACTGCCAAGAATTTCTTCCTAATCTCCAGTCTCGATCTCCCCTCTTGCATCTTAAGGCCATTGCCCCTTGTCCTGTCACTCCCAGCCCTTGTCAGAAGTCCCTCCCCAGCTTTCCTGCAGCTCCCTCCAGGTACTGGAAGGCTGCTCTAGGGCCCCCCCAGAGCCTTCTCTTCTCCAGGCTGAGCAGCCCCAACTCTCCCAGCCTGTCCCCAGAGGGGAGGATCTCCATCCCTCTGATCACCTTTGTGGCCTCCTCTGGACCCTCTCCAGCAGTTCCATCTCCTTCTTGTGTTGGTGGCACCAGAGCTGGATGCAGGGCTCCAGGTGGGGTCTCCCAGAGCAGAGCAGAGGGGCAGAACCCCCTTCCTGTCCTGCTGCTCACTCTGCTTTTGCTGCAGCCCAGCTCTCAGCTGGGTGCTGGGCCTCAGGCACCCATGATATGCTTTTAGCCTACAGCTGCTCTCCAGATTGTCCTTAACCATCTGCAACGTCACCAAGTTCACCAAGCTTCGGGAGTTCCCACTGCTGGAGACTGGTTTGTTCTTCTTGATGTCCTGGAGCACCTTCCTGCTGGCTGAAGCATGTGGCTTTACAGGCAAGCTGCAGCTCAGCTCTGCATCTGGCATGGGGCTCTGCAGGGCTGATGGGTTGGGGAGTTTTGTTTCTCCCAGTATCGACTGCGGCTGGAGCTCTACCTTTGCTTCTGCTTTCAGAGGGTTAAGTACTCTGGGGTCTGGGGTTGTTGCATTCTCCTCTGCAGTACTGAGGTGCAGCTCAGCTCCCTTTTCCTGCCTAGGGGCCTAACATCATGCTCTGCTCCCCAGGTGTGGTGGCTGTACTTTTCTGTGGGATCACACAGGCCCATTACACCTATAACAACTTATCTACAGAGTCCCAACACAGAACTAAACAGGTGAGAGCTCCTCAGCCCTCTTCAGCCTCTCTGAATTTCCAGTTCAGTATTTTTGTCTTCCCTCTAGCCAGAATTAAGTACATCTGTCTGTTTCCAGATGGATTGTACTGGGGCTGCTCCTGCAGAAGCATTTATTGCAGGGGTGATGGATGGGCTACCATGTTTTTCTTGTTAAATCTCTTATGTCTAACTTGCTTTTCATTTGTTTTTCTCTTTCAGTTGTTTGAGCTTCTGAATTTCTTGGCAGAAAACTTCATCTTCTCCTACATGGGACTTGCACTGTTCACCTTCCAGAACCATGTCTTTAACCCTACCTTTGTGGTGGGGGCTTTTGTATCCTTTGGAGCCCATTTTAGAAAAGAACAACCCACCCATTTGTGGTTTACACTCCAGTGTGTGGTTTTGTTTTGTTTTGTTTTGTTTTTTTTTTTCAGTCAGCCTAGCTTTATTTTGCAGAGGGGATGTCTGCAGTGTAGTTGTGCCTTTGCTGGTTATTTTAAGAATCATAGAATTGTCAGGGTTGGAAGAGACCTCAAGGATCAGCCAGTTCCAACCCCCCCTGCCATGGGCAGGGACACCTCACACTACAGCAGGTTGCTCACAGCCACATCCAGTCTGGCCTTAAAAACCTCCAGGGATGAGGCTTCCACCACCTCCCTGGGCAACCTGTTCCAGTGTCTCACCACCCTCATGGGGAAGAACTTCTTCCTAACATCCAATCTGAATCTACCCATTTCTATTTTTGCTCCATTCCCCCCACTCCCATCTCTCCCTGACATCCTAAAAAGTCCCTCCCCAGCTTTCTTGTAGCCCCCTTCAGATACTGAAAGGCCACAAGAAGATCTCCCTGGAGCCTTCTCTTCTCAACCCCAACTCTCTCAGCCTGTCCTCATAGCAGAGGAGTTCCAGCCCTCTGCTGATCCTCGTGGCCTTCCTCTGGACATGTTCCAGCAAGTCCATATCCTTCTGTAAGAAGACAGAGAAGATTCTTTTCCCAGCTTTTCTGTTCTTTTTGCTTCCCCCTCTCTCATCTCCTTTCATGGATATCCCAATCAGCTGCTGCAGAGGCTGGGTGTTTGATGTGAAGGTGGTGCTGAAGCCCCAGGCCTTGTTCATCATGTGGCAGTGTGGCACCAGGAGTGGCTTTGCAAGCAAATGGGGACTGCTTGGTGTAGCTATTTGTTTGTTCTTTTCTCTGCTGTTCCCTTTGTTAGACCCTGAGAAAAGCTGGTTTGGAGGTATTTTTTTTGTCAAGTAGCCCAACTAAAGCTACAGTAGGTGCCTCTGAATGATGTCATGAGAAAGGATTTCCCCTTCTGCATGCTGATGCTAATGGACACAGGCTATGTCCCAGAAAGACAAGGATTTGGGAGGAATTTTCTTCCTATGACACAGGAGCCAGTTCAGATGTGCAGAATCATTTTCACCCTTTGCTCTGAAGCAGGTTTCTGCTGATGAAGCTGGGGAGGGACTCTTTAGGGTGTCAGGGAGTGATAGGACTGGGGGGGATGAATCCAAGCTAGAGGAGGGGAGATGTAGATTAGATGTTAGGAAGAAGTTCTCAACCATGAGGGTGGTGAGACACTGGCAGAGGTTGCCCAGGGAGGTGGTGAAAGCCTCATCCCTGGAGGTTTTTGCAGCCAGGCTGGATGTGGCTGTGAGCAACCTGCTGTAGTGTGAGGTGTCCCTGCCCATGGCAGGGGGGTTGGAACTGGCTGATCCTTGAGGTCCCTTCCAACCCTGCCAATTCTGTCATAAATAAAACATTGTTGTCTTTGCCATGCTGGGCCATGGGTTTGCAGCAGGAGCTACTGAGTCTCCCTGCTGAGATCTGCAGGGCTGCAGTGGGGTGTAGGGAAGGAAGTGCAGGGAAATGCCAACTGGGTGGTTAGATGGCAGTTTTGTGCTGTGCCTCTCGAGTAGGAAGGGGCTAAACTGACTGATGAAATAGATCATTCAGGAGAGAGAGAGAGAGATCATGAAACCCATCTCTTATGCAAATTCAGGGTGTTCAGGAATGAACATAAAAGCTGGAAGCCTTTCCCATATCATTCAGGGCTGCACTGAATACTGTCTCCAAGATAATTTTTCCCATCTGGGTGCTGGTATTAAAAAGCCACAGCTTCCAAGATAAAAGCACTCTGAAGGGGCTGGTGATTCTTGTATCTTGCAGGCTATGAAAACAGGGAAAGTATTTGGTTTATTTTTACTTCTTTTTTTTTTTTTGTCCCCCTCTCAACTGCTGCTGCTTTCATTTTGCTGAATAATCTTTGGGAATGGGACTTGGCTTAAAGCTTCCAGCCCAGCTGTGAAGTGTGGTGTGCTGGGGAGTTGTCAGAAGGGTTGTGATAAACTTGAGCTTCACAGAGGGTATTTCTTGGGGTGGAAAATGGACCCAGTAGGGGAGAAGACAGAGTGGGAAGTGGTGGTTCTCTCTTCTCCTTCATCTAACATGCCCTCTTACCATCTCCCTTGTTTATTTGTGCTTGGCTCTCTGTGCTGCTCCTGAATTGCACTGTGCTCTGCTTCAGTGGGGCGGCAGCAGGTTCTTTCCTCCCTGCTGTAGCATTCAGAGCTGGGTTACTGCCTTTGCATCCAGAGGAGCAGAGTTCCTGAGGCTCCTCAGCCTTTCCATCAGGCAGCAGAAGCTGGCTCTGTGCAGAGGCGGGATGCAATGGGAGGAACAAAGCTGGTGAAGGGTCTAGAGGATAAGTCTTACGAAGAGTGGCCTTGGGCCCTCAAATGCAAACTCTAAAAGAGGCTTTTTATCAAAAATGACTTTATGAAATCCATTTTAGTCTGCAGAGGAGAAGACTGAGAGGGGATCTGGTCAATGTCTATCAATATCTGAGGCTGGGTGTCAGGAAGGAAGGGACTGGGACAGTCTCCGCTCAGTTGCACCCTGTGATAGGACAAGGGGCAATGGATGGAAACTCCAGCACAGGAGGTTCCACCTCAACATGAGGAAGAACTTCTTCACTATAAGGGTCACAGAGCACTGGAACAAGCTGCCCAGAGAGGTTGTGGAGTCTCCTTCTCTGGAGACTTTCCAGCCCCATCTGGATGCATTCCTGTGGGACCTGTGCTGGATTCTCTGGTCCTGCTCTGGCAGCGGGGCTGGACTGGAAGATCTCCAGAGGTCCCTTCCAGCCCCTAACATCCTCTGATCCTGTGAACTGGGGTTGTTCACTGTGGAGAAGAGGAGGCTGAGGGGAGGCCTCATTTCTCTCTACAACTCCCTGAAAGGAGGTTGGAGTGAAGTGGGGGTTGGTCTCTTATCCTGAGTATCAGGTGATAAAACAAGAGAAAATGGCCTGAAATTGTGCCAGGGGAGGGTTGGGTTGGATAGTAGGAAAAATGTCTTTAGGGAAAGAGTGGTCAGGGATTGGAAGAGGCTGCCCAGGGAGGTGGTGGAGTCCCCATCCCTGGAGGTGTTAAAGAAATGTGTGGCCATGGCACTTGGGGCCATGGTTTAGTGGCCATGGTGGTGTTGGGTTGAGGGTTGGACTGGATGATCTCAGAGGCCTTTCCATCCTTACTGATTGTATGGTTCTACAAAGAGGAAGAGCAATTTCCTTAATGAGTGCAAATACAGCTTGCTATCTTCCTAGGAAGAGCTGCCAATATTTACCCACTCTCATTTTTACTAAATTTGGGGAGAAGAAATAAGATTGGAACAAATTTGCAGCACATGATGATGTTTGCTGGTATGTTACTGCAACCTACCCTCCAGCCACCTGGCCCCAGCTGCACTTCCTGCCCCCTGGGCACCTGGAAGTGTTCAACTCTAAACCTCTTCCTGGCAGTGTCTGGAGAAGAGGCTGGGCAGGAAAGAGCTGCCTTAGGCTTACTGGTGTGGATGCCTTGGCTTTGAGGTGTAGGAGTGAGCTCCTCCTGCCTGAGTGCATGGAGTGGGGCAGGAGGAGCGTTTGCCTTTCTAGGCTGGGAAGGAGCAGTGATAGCCCCAACTTGGACAGCATTGACTGATGAATCATTTCTGTTAAAGCACTGTGGTCTCCTCCAGTGGTGGGTCTCTTGTCAGAGAAACAGGACCACATGTAGGGGAGTGTGAGGTAAACCCAGGGGAAGCCTGCAGTGGGGATGGCTGCTTGTGCCATGGGCTGACACAGCTGCTCAGCTGTATGAGATACAAGGCCAAGTGTGGAGCCTTGCATTTAGGTCACAACAACGCCATGAATGCTTCAGGCTTGGGGCAGTGGCTGGAAACTGCCTAGCAGAGAAAGCCCTGGGGGTGCTGGATGACAGCTGGGTGTTGACGGCAGGGTGAACATGAGCCACTGTGTGCCTAGGTGGCCGAGAGGCCAACAGCATCCCGGCCTGGATCAGCAATGGTATGGCCAGCAGGAGCAGGGCAGTGATTGTCCCCCTGGACTCAGCCCTGGGGAGGCCACACCTTCAGTCCTGGGTTCCATGTGGGGACCTCACTACAAGGACATTGAGGAGCTGGAGCAGGTCCAGAGAAGGGCAGTGAAGCTGGGGAAGAGTCTGGAGAGCAAGGCTGGGTGGGAGCAGCTGAGGGAACTGGGGAAGAGGAGGCTTGAGGGGAGACCTCATTGCTCTCTAGAACTCCTTGAAAGGAAGCTGGAGTGAAGTAGGAGTTGGTCTCTTCTCCCTAGAAACAAATGATAGGATGAGAGGAAATGTCCTCAACGTGCACCAGGAGAGGTTTAGGTTGGACACTGGAAGAATGTCTTTGCTGCAAGAGTGGTCAGGCATTGGCACAGGCTGCCCAGGGAGGAGGTGGAGGTGTTCAAGAAACCTGTCCATGGCACTTGGGACCATGGTTTAGTGGCCATGGTGGTGTTGGGTTGATGGTTGGCCTGGATACCCTGAGAGGTCTTTCCCAACTGGAATGATTCTCCCATCCCTTGGTTCCCCGGCAGGGCTGCGAGGAGCCATGGCCTTCGCCTTGGCCATCCGTGACACGGCCACCTACGCCAGGCAGATGATGTTCAGCACCACCCTGCTCATCGTCTTCTTCACGGTGTGGGTGTTTGGTGGGGGCACCACCGCCATGCTGTCCTGCCTGAACGTCCGGTGAGCGCGGCCCCCCATTCCCCCCGCCTTCCCATCCCCCCCGCCTCCCCATCCCCCCTTCCTCCCCATCCCCCCTTCCTCCCCATCCCCCCTTCCTCCCCATTCCCCCTTCCTCCCCATCCCCCCCGCCTCCCCATCCCCCCCGCCTCCCCATCCCCCCTGCCTTCCCATCCCGCCCAACCCCTCCTGCTCCTGTCTGGAGGTGCCCGGCGAGGTGGTGGAGTCACCATCCCTGGAGGAAGTGTGGGATAGAGAACAGAAAGTGAGATGGGTTAGGAACTGGTGACCAAATAGAGTCAAAGGGTGGTGGCCAATGGTGCCAGGTCCAGCTGGAGAGCTGTGACCTGTGGAGTCCCCCAGGGATCAGTGCTGGGTCTGGTCCTCTTCAGCGTCTTTATCAATGACATTGATGAGGGGACAGACAGACAGACAGAGTCTGCTCAGCAAGTGTGCTGAGGATACCAAACTTGGAGGCTTGGCTGAGACGCCTGAAGGCTGTGCAGCCATTCAGTGAGACCTGGACAGAGTGAGAGCTGGGCACAGAGGAACCAAATTAGGGTCAACAAGGACAAGTGCAGAGTCCTGCACCTGGGGAGGAAGAATAAACTGCAGCAGGACAGGTTGGGAGGGGATCTGCTGGAGAGCAGCCCCAAGGAGAAGGACCTGGGAGTGCTGGTGGATAACAAGTTCTGCATGGGACAGCAATGTGCCCTGGTGGGAGCCTGGGGTGCATTCAGAGGAGTGTGTCCAGCAGATCCAGGAAGGTTCTCCTACCCTCTGCTCTGCCCTGGTGAGACCTCACCTGGAATATTGCATCCAGTTCTGGGCTACCCAGTTTAAGAGGAACAGGGATCTGCTGGAGAGAGTCCAATGGAGAGCTACAGGATGATGAGGGGGCTGGAGCATTCTCTGGTGAGGAGAGGCTGAGAGCCCTGGGGCTGTTTAGTCTGGAGAAGAGAAGACTGAGAGGGGATCTAATAAATGTATATAAATATGAGGGGCTGGGTGTCAAGGGGCAGGGGACAAAGGCTCTGCTCACTTGCACCTTGTGATAGGGCAAGGGGCAATGGATATAAACTACAGCACAGGAGGTTCAACCTCAACATGAGGAGGAACTTCTTCACTGGGAGGGTCACAGAGCACTGGAACAGGCTGCCCAGAAAGGTGGTGGAGTCTCCTTGTCTGGAGACTTTCCAGACCCATCTGGATGTGTTCCTGTGTGACCTGTGCTGGATTCTATGGTCCTGCTCTGGCAGGGAAGTTGGACTCGATCTCCTGAAGTCCCTTCCAACCCCTAACATCCTGTGGTCCTATGATAATTTTAAGAAGCAAGAGGAGGATCAGGTTCTCCCCACCTGGCCCGTGGGGTGTACCTGCCTGGCACTGCCTGTGCTAACCCTGTGCTCGTTTTCCCCTCTGCAGGGTCGGTGTGGATGCAGATCAGGAGAACGTGGTGAGTGCTGTGCTTGCTGGCAGGGTGACCCTGTGAATGCCTCTCTGTGCTCTGCTCCCTTCCAGCTGGGGGAGGGTTTTCATCTCCTCTGGTGAAAGCTTTGGCAGTCAGTGGGAGTCGTGGCTTCTCTGTGCCCTCTGTGGTCACAATGAGGCTTGCTTTTGTTCCCTGGGGAAGATGCAGCTCTGGGCTGTTGAGTCAGCTGCAGCAGCTTCAGCCTGTCCCTTGCTGAGTCTGACATAAATACCAAAATGGGCATGACCTAGAGGCTTTCTGCCCCATCCCAGTGCCCAGGGCAGCACAGATGTGCCATTTACTGCCCCATTTCAGGTACCATCTTCCATCCTGTTTTAACCCACAGATGCCTTCAACTTCTCCATTGCCCCCTTGTTTCCTGGGGGTAGTTATTTAGCAGCCCATGCACCATTGCCCATGCTGAGATAAATGCTGGAGCTCTGCTGCATCAGGAGTTTCCCTGTCCAATAGCCCCAGGCTGCCTCACTCATGCCTCTGCAGCCCAGTCATGCTGTGGCTCCACTTGATTTCAGTGTGGGTTCTGCACTTTGGAGCTTCATTTCATTCAGAGCCCTTTATTGAGCTGCTCACCTCCTGGAGAGAAAGCCTCACATGCTCAATGCAACCCAGAGCCATAAATCTGAAAACCAAATGCATAACTGTGTTCACAGTCACCTCCAAACAGTCCTATTTCCCTCTCCCAATTTTAAAGAAGACAGGAGTCCCCATAACAGCTGATTAGTGGCAAACAAAAAGCTCAGGTGAGATCTGATGGAGGGTCAGATGTCCGTCACTGTTAAATGTGATGTCTGGATGCAGCAGCAGGCTCTGAGGCACTTTAAACCTGGAAGCTTCTAGCAGAGAAGTGATTATGCTGTGCTTTGGTACCACCTCCATAAGGCTGTTGTATGCTGCTGGAGGCAGAGTGTGGTGCTGGAAGGACCTTCAGCTTCTCATGGTGTGAGTGTCCTTGTGCTTGCTGCAATCCAGAAAATTGTGGAGGAGCAGAGGGAAGGTGTGTGTCCTCTTAAGGTCCCGTGGGGATAACCTGGTGCCCCATGGGGGCTCTTGGCCCTAATCCAGGTTGTGGCAGGTTGCTCTGATACCCAATGCAGGTTGTGGCAGGTTACTCTGCAGCCCCAATCCAGGTTGGGGCAGGTTGCCCTGCTGCCCTAATCCAGCTTGGGGCAGGTTGCTCTGCAGCCCCACTGCAGGTTGGGGCAGATTGCTCTGCAGCCCCACTGCAGGTTGGGGCAGGTTGCTCTGCAGCCCCACTGCAGGTTGGGGCAGGTTGCTCTGCAGCCCCACTGCAGGTTGGGGCAGGTCGCTCTGCAGCCCCACTGCAGGTTGGGGCAGGTCGCTCTGCAGCCCCACTGCAGGTTGGGGCAGGTTGCTCTGCTGCTGTTTAATGTTTTTCTCTCCCCCAGGGCGTCCCTGAGAGCGAGAGGAGGAGCACGAAGGCAGAGAGCGCCTGGCTCTTCCGCATGTGGTACAACTTTGATCACAAGTATCTTTGAGTGGCAGCTGGTGCCACAGCCTGTCTGCAGCTCCACCCACCCAGGGTGGCTCCTCATGTGGCAGAGGAGCCAGTTTGCTTTCCAGTCACACTGCTGAGTTTGGGTTTGCACATCTTCATGTCTGTGGCTATAGGAAATTGCCATTTTCACTTGCCGTGAACTGGGAATGCAGCAGTAGCTCAGCTCAAAGCTGGGCTCTCCAAGGCTGGTAGCCAAGGGGTTCCTTGCTTCTGGTGGTGGGAAGCCCAGGGGTTCCTTGATTCTGGTGGTGGGAAGCCCAGGGGTTCCTTGATTCTGGTGGTAGGAAGCCCAAGGGTTCCTTGATTTTGGTGGTGGGAAGCCCAGGGATTCCTTGATTCTGGTGATAGGAAGCCCAGGGATTCCTTGATTCTGGTGGTAGGAAGCCCAAGGGTTCCTTGATTCTGGTGGTAGGAAGCCCCAGGGGTTCCTTGATTCTGGTGGTGGGAAGCCCAGGGATTCCTTGATTCTGGTGATAGGAAGCCCAGGGGTTCCTTATTTCTGGTGGTGGGAAGCCCAAGGGTTCCTTGATTTTGGTGGTGGGAAGCCCAGGGATTCCTTGATTCTGGTGGTAGGAAGCCCAAGGGTTCCTTGATTTTGGTGGTGGGAAGCCCAGGGGTTCCTCGATTCTGATGGGAGGTCAGGGGATCATCTAATTTGAAGCCCTCTTACTAGATGTGTGCCTCTCCTCCCATGCAAGTGCTTTGCCATGAATTAGTGGAAGAGCACTTGCCAGCATGGGAGGCACAGGATGATGGGCCAAGTGATATTACTAGGCCTTTGCTTACTGGGACTGTGTCCTGGTTCACTCATCTCCCACTCTTTGGTTCCATTGCTCATCCCTATGATTTTCGTGCTTCCAGGGATTTGTGTTTCTTTCCTTTCTGTGTTTTCCTCAAGACACTGAGTCCCTCACTGCTGCCTCTGCATCCCACCCCTTCCTTGTCTGACCAGCATCACCCTGTTCCCCTTTCTTCCTTAACCCTCTCTGCAGCTATCTAAAGCCCCTGTTGACACACAGTGGCCCTCCTCTGACGACCACCCTCCCAGGGTGCTGTGGACCTATTGCCCGGTGCCTGACAAGTCCACAGGCATATGAAGTGAGTCCATCAGTGACCTTTCTGTCATGGTATTGGAGGAGTTTGAAATGTTTACAGAATCACAGTGTAGCAGGGGTTGGAAGGGACCTCTGGAGATCATGAAGGCCCAACCCCACTTCTAAGGCAGGGCTACCCAGTGCAGGTTGCACAGGAACATGTCCAGGTGGGGTTGGAATCTCTCCAGAGAAGGAGACTCCACAACTTTCCTGGGCAGCCTGGCCAGGGCTCTGGTACTCTTGTAGGAAAAAGGTTCTCTTAAGTTCCAGCAAAACCTCCTGGGTTCTAGATTGTGCTTCTAGATGGAGCTATCTCTCCATAGCTTTTGGATGCTGCTGTGTGACATCCAGCTGGGAGCCTGGGGGGAGATCAGATACTGGGGCTGAGGGATGAGCTAACTCCTATGAGCTTTTCCAGCTGAATGTTTGGTCATGAAGAGATTCGTGGTAGTTCCTCAGAGACTGCCTCAATGAAGCTGTGCTGCCAAGCTGGGCACACAATTTCCCCATCACCTGCTTTCCTCCAGCCTTGCAGCTGAGCCAGTCCTGCACCCCCTTCAGCTGCATCACTGAGCCAAAAACACTGCAGCATCTAAACTGAGGCTGATTTTGTCCTGAAATGGTAAAGAGCCCTTGATAGAGCAGCTCAGATGGACAAGGAAATGATGAGTAGCTTTGGAGAGCCCATATGTAGCAACCTCTTCCAGTGGCTTCAGAGCCTGTGTGCAGATGTGCTCTTCAAGGAGCTGGGTTTGCTGGTCAGGTATGGCCTGCCATAGCTCTGCAGGTGGCTGATGCCAGCACAGCTCTGCAGCAGGAGCCTGTGCTGTGGTAGCTCTCCATGGCAGGGGTTTTTTGCCCTGTCTGCAAGGTATCACCATCAGTTCCATGCACAAACCAGAGATGGCTTTGACCAGCAGGATGAGTGTCCTCCTCTGCTCTGATCTTGTGAGACCTCATCTGGAGTACTGCATCCAATTTTGGTGCCCCCAACACAAGAAGGATGTGGAACCATTGGACTGGGCCCAGAGGAGGCCATGAAGATGATAGAGGGCTGGAGAACCTCCCCTGTGGGGACAGGCTGAGAGAGTTGGGGCTGTTCAGCCTGGAGAAGAGAAGGCTCTGAGGAGACCTTAGAGCAGCCTTCCAGTAGCTGAAGGAGGCTGCAGGGGAGCTGGGGAGGCACTGCAAGGACTTGTAGTGACAGGGCAAGGGACAATGGTTTTGAGCTGGAAGAGAGGAGATTGAGACTGGAGATTAGGAAGAAATTCTTCGTAGTGAGGGTGGGGAGACACTGGACCAGGTTGCCCAGGGAGGCTGTGGATGCCTCCTCCCTGGAGGTGTTCCAGGCCAGGTTGGATGAGGCCTTGAGCAACCTGGGCTGGTGGGAGGTGTCCCTGCCCATGACAAGGGGTTGGAATTAGATGATCTTTTGAGGTCCCTTCCAACCCAACCCATTCTCTGATGGGTCAGTGATGTGATTCCTCTGGTCCATGGGTATGTCAGGCCAGTTAGAGCCACTCAAAATTGCATTCCCCATGTAGCAGAAGAAAGAAGAGCCAAGAGAGACCCTTTAGGCAGCCTGCAAAGAAGTTAGAGTGTTAGGTGAGTGTCGTGAGCTCAGAGATGTGTGTGTGGCACATCAGGTTACAGCTGTGGTGCAGGAGAGTGTGAGCTGGTGCCTCTGCTCCTCAGGAGCTCCTCAGGAAGTGTCCAATGGGGTGTTGTGGTTTAAGTTTTCCCAGAGCCCAGAATGGAACAGATTTAGGTTGCCTCCCCTCTCCCCTTTTCCCAGTAGGGAAAGTAAAATTAGGCAGGAGGAGGAGAGAGAGGTAAATCTACAAAAGAACAGCCTTGAATCGATTTGGAAGTAAAAAGGTAAGTTTAACAAAATATAAAAGGCATTTGAGGAGAAGGAAGGTTGCAAAGGTGTAAGGAAAAAAGGTAAATAAAAATATGTACTGTGCTGGTTTGAGGCCAGCCAGGACATCTCTTGCCCTGAAAGGGACAAAAGAATGACACACGCAAATGGATTGGAGAGTGATGGAAAAGTTTAAATGGAAAAGCGAATTGGTGAAGCTACAGAAAACTACAAACTACAAAGCATAGTGGAAAAGAACATCCTAAAGCATACAGAACCCCCTCACAGAAATCCCAAAACTTTCCCAGTCCTCCCTTCCTCCCACCTGAGGGTCTACCCAATCCCTCAGGGCTCTTCCTTCCCCCCCTCCCACTGCTAGGCAAGTCTCAGGCTGGCCAGGTCTGAGACTGCCCACCCCCCCTCCATTCTCCTCCTGGCATTAGGCCTAGACAGGCCTAAGAGGCCTTGAGGATACTCCCCCGGCATTACCCGATAAGAGAGGACATCTCCCATGGGAGCAGAGAGGGAAGAAAGAGAAAGAGAATGACTCTGCAGATGGCCTTATAGGGTGCAGGATTTATGGGTAGAAATACGCCATTTCCTGTATCCACCCCTGTGGGTGGGCACCCAGGACACCAGAGGTGTGTCTCATGTAGCAGTGGCAGGGGGCACCCAGCCTAAACTGCCACATGTACAAAGCCAGACACAGCTGGGAAAGGATTCTCTGGTTGTAGGATGGATTCTCTGTAGATGCAAGGTGGATTCTCTTTAGATGCAGTTCCCTTAGAGTCTGGAACAGAGTGGAACAGGCTTCGCTACGTGGTTAACAGCTAACAGCAGGAGGATGTCAGCAAGCTGAGGGGCAGGAGGAAAGAGGGAGGCAGAGTAGTGTCATGGACAGGACGTGGGAATGGAACAGACTTTGACCCTGGGAGGGGGCCAGGTCTCTCTGCCCACCTGGGTCAGGTTTCTTTGCCCACCCCAGGCTAGGTTCTTTCCACCCCCTGCTGGGCTGGGCTTAACCTTGCGCCTGACGCTTTCCTCCCGCCCATTGCCTAGAATCAGGAGCAGCTGAAGGACGATGACTCCGACCTGATCCTGAACGACGGCGACATCAGCCTGACCTACGGGGATTCCACCGGCGGCACCGACTCGGCCGCGCCGGGCGGCACGTCGCGGCGCCTGGCGGGGAACAGCTCCTCCGAGGATGCCCTGGACCGGGAGCTGGCGTTTGGGGACCATGAACTCGTAATCCGGGGGACGCGCCTGGTCCTGCCCATGGACGATTCGGAGCCGCCCTCCAGCATCCTGGACAACGCCAGGCACGGTCCAGCCTAAAGGCCTTGCCTCGCCGCTCAGTGTTTGCATCTATGATCCAGAAGTATGTGCTACCTAAAGTCTAATGCATGTCTCCCCAAAATGTCTAAAAGCTGTATCAATTATTATTTATATGGTGTCAGAAGAATCTCAATATTCTCTGCCCAGGCACTTGTAAAAGAACAAGCTGCGAAGTTTTTCAGTTACCAGACCGTTGTCGACTGCAGTGTGTGGGGTGGAATCGTTTTTAGCTTAAAGAGTCTTTTTGGACACAGTGAGCTGCTTTTTAAATGTGTGATTTGCTGAAGGCTTGAGTTACCAGCAGGCTTAAGTAAAGGAGATGATTCCCCTGGTCGTCCTTGCAGCCTGGGAGAGGAGGGTAGGAGCGGTAGAAATGGCTTCCTGTTCGGATGAGGATTGTATTCCTTGCTTTGGGTTTGTTTACTTTTGATTTTTTTTGGATAGCCACGTTTGAATTAGCAGCAAAAGATCTGCCTGCCAGGCCCTCTCACCAGGCAGTGGCCAGTGATAAACTCCTTCACTCTGTGGGAAGCTGAGCCAGGAGCTGGAGACTTTCTGCTTTTCAGTGACCCTCTTGCCCCAAGCCTGGCTGACGGCAGGCACTGGCCAAAGCTGAGGGCCAGCACTGCGCCTGTCTGGCTGCTGGGATGGGAGCAGGAGGAAGGGATGGTTTCTATCTGGAGCCATGTTCAGGAGAAGGAGGTGATCCCACAGTAGCTACACCAGGTATGCAGAGGTTTTAGGGCCGAGTCCATCTCTTCCCAGCTTCTCTAGAAGCAGCCCTCAAACCCTCAATTTGGCAACCGAAATCCTGGCTTCGGGAAGTGCCTGCGTCCCTCTGTGAGCCAGTCTCAGCTGCTGCGCTCACAGGCGCTGCTGTGGAGCCCAGCCAACCTCCAACACAAAGCTTTAGAGCCTCAGCTTGACACGGTACCTCCAGCCCTCTCCAGAGAGAGGGATTGAGCATCTGGGTGGGGGGAGACTTGAGGAGGAGTTGTCTGTCCGTCCGTCCCTCCTCCTGTACGGTCAAAAGGTCATTGCACTTTGATTAATAACTCCTTAGCATGCTGTGTGTCTGCAAACCCCCTCCCACCCCTCTCTCATCCCTCTTACCATTTAAGGAGAAACGTTTGCAAGGTGATGATTTTGGTTTATGTTATTTTTGTTTTCTGTAATTTTATTTTTGATTTTCCTTTTAATTTTTTTTTCTTCTTCTTTTCCAAGGAAGAGCACAGAACAATTAGCAATTTTTTCCCCCCCTGCTAGTCTGAAAGGATTTACTCTGTAGTTACAGGAATGGTTAAAGGTGCAGTGAAATTGTTAACCTTGACATCCTTCTGGGGTTTGTTTGTTTGTTTGTTTTTCTTCTTTTTTGGCCTGAAAAAGGGGAGAATGAGGGGAGGGAATCACAGGATTTTACTGTTTGTAGTTCTGATGTCTGTTTTAGCTGCAGTTTTGCTATCCAAACCTTTCAGGGTTCCCTGTGGGCTACAGTCCTGTCCTGGGGGGGTTAACCCTCTCCTAGAGGGCTGACGCAGAGGTGTTGGAAAAGAAAATGGATGGGGAAAAAAAAAGAACCCAACAAAAGAGATGGGTGAGCCCAGGCACTCACAGCTGCTGTTAACTTCCCTTGCAACAAACTCTCAGCATCCAACCCTGTGACCTCAGAGCAGCATCCCCGTGGCTGTTCTCCTCAGCACCACTGGAGAGCTGGAAAGAGCCAGGAAAAACAGGGAGATTTCAAGGATGTGTGTACAGTTGAGAAAAGAAATTTACACTTCTTTGTTGTTGTTTCATTTTCTCAGGTCTCAAGTAACGTTGCCTTAAATTTAACAGTCGTGGAACTTAATGATTTGGGCAGTTTATCCCCAAGGAAACGTTTGGGTCGTTGGTTTTTTGGGGGTTTGTTTTGTTTTGTTTTCTTTCTGAACAAAATGTCTAAGTGTTGCCATAGGACTCCTCTGGAAGTGGAGGGGGGGTCATGCTCTGTTGTAATTCAGGCAGGGCATCTTCCTTGCACCAGTAAGTGGCAGTCTTGCTGTTAATGTAGCTGTCGGATTAGCATTAGCTTCTTTGTTTCCTGCTATGCAGGAATTCCATAAAGTGTGCATTTTATATGATGTCTGTAACTTAACTTCATGTGTTTAAAAAAAAAAAAAAAGCAACCAAAAAACCCAAAAACAAGTGGGGGAAAAAAAAAAGTAGGTACCTGTTGACTTTAGGTTTATTGCATCACTTCAACATCCTGGGGTTTGTTTTGCCTTCTGGAAGAGGTATGGTAACTGCCTACCTCTTATGTTCTTTTTTCTGTATGTATGATCTATACATTCAACGTACAAAGCTGGCATTGGTGTAGCTGGAGTTGGCTCTGCTCCCCCTGCCAGCCCCAAGGTCCCAACAGCAGGCACTAGGCACAGGGTTTCCTCCCAATTGTGGTGCAGATCAGCAGTCAAGTGCTGTGAGGTGCCCACAGCATGAGGTTTTACCCTAGCCCTGGTGGCAGTTCCTCTCTTTCTCTGACTCTTTGGCCTAGGATAATTTCTCCACTCTCTTTAAGCTTGCCAGCACATTACCATAAGCCTCAGCTTTTGAGGCCAGTGACAGCTCAGTTAGTATATTAAAGAAATAAAAGCCAAGTTAACAAATGTTGATTTTTATGGGTTACCTGTCAACTTTGATGATCTATCCAAAACATAACCAGGACTGTTTGGAATAATATTGGGGGATGAATGAATGAATCCAAGCTGAAGTTCAGGAGTGATTTAACAAATGGCTCAGATTCCTTCTCAGCTGATTATTTCCTTCATCCTGCTGTAGCAGAAGAGCACAGGGGTGCCTGGGTTTCAGATGCAGAGCCCTGATGGCTTGCACGCTGCAGGTGGAGGGAACCCTGAGACCTTCTGCCAAATAGGTAAGAGAGCCCCGAGGAGGCAGTTCACAGCTCCCACCAAGATGTAGAGAAGGTGCCCTTCTCTTGTAAATTGAAATTCCCTGGGTTTTGCACATGAAAAAGCCTCGTTAGGTCAAAGTTCTGATTTGTCCTGATACTGTCAATTTGTGTGGTAATGGCATTAACTCTGTAGTTGTGGTGTTTGTGCAGCTGATCTGTGATAGCTGATGATCACTGTTGGACCTTCTGTTTACACTGACTAAATCCTTTACTGTTGCATTGTACTGTGAAAGAAGGATTCTGGGCCTATCAAAAGATTTCTTCTTCTCCTCCTGTTTCCCTCTGGAATTCCTGTGTGCACCGGTTTTGTTCACTCACACAGAAATAAATCTGTAGCAAAGTGACACCCTGCTGCTTGACCTTCTCACACCAGTTTGTTCCTGTGGGTAAAGGCAACAGATGTTCAGCCTGCTGGGCTGGAGGGCAGCCAGGCTGGGGGGCACACTCCTGCCTTCACTCCAGCTCCTGAGACACAGCCCAGCCCTTGGAGGAGCTGGCACTGCAGATGCTGATGTCAACTGAAGGCTGCTGCACCTCCTGGGCTCCTCCACAACCAGCAAAACCCAGCTGGGGCAGCAGTGCTGACTGGCACATATCGTTCAAGAGAGACAGGGATCTGCTGGAGAGAGTCCAGCAAAGAGCTGCAAGGATGACTGGGGGACCTGAACTTCATCTCTCCTGTGTAGAACAACTGAGAGCCCTGGGGCTGTTTCATCCAGAGAGGAGAAGGCTGAGAGGGGATCTAATAAATGTCTATAAATATCTGAGGGGTGGGTGTCAGGATGAAGGGGCCAGGCTCTTTTGGGTGGTGCCCAGTGACAGGACAAGGAACAATGGGTACAAGCTGGAACACAGGAGGTTCCACCTCAATATGAGGAGAAACTTCTTTATGGGGAGGGGGATGGAGCCCTGGAGCAAACTGTCCAGAGAGGTGGTGGAGTCTCCTTCTCTGGAGACTTTCAATACCCACCTGGATGTGTTCCTGTGTGACCTAGGTGATCCTGCTCTGGCAGGGGGGTTGGACTGGATGATCTCTAGAGGACCCTTCCAACCCCTAACTTTCTGATTCTGTGGGGTGGACCTGCATGAGTGGCATCACTAGTGGGTGTTCAAAGTCAAGGCTGCTGAGCTTTCAGGGGCCTTTATGTCCTGTGTTCTTGTGGCATTTGCAGTTGGGCTGGTGGCAGCTGCCATCCTCTGGAGTTGATCCTGCCCTCCATCTCTGCTGGCTGGACCTCGAGTTTTGGTGCTGTGTGCTGTTGGAGCAGCTGAAGAGGTTTGTTGTTCACATTCTCTACGATCCTCCAATGCAGAGGGCATTTCAGAAACTTCAGGAATCTGCTTCTGGAGAGCTTCGATCCACAGAGGACAACCCTCACCTTGTCCATGGTATAGTTCTGTATGGCTGCAGGAGGTCAGCCTCTGAAAGCTTGTTGAACACACTTGTCTCTCACTCAGGAGTGGGGGACATCTGTTTTCTGAAAGGAGTGTGGACTTGGAGTAGGGTGGTGAGACCTGAGCTCTTACCTTGGCCTTCATCAAAGCGTTGCCTGCAACCCATCGAAGTGCTGTGAGGCTGCAAGCAAGAAGGGCTTGTCCAGTGGGATGCTAGTGGTGGCTGGCCTGTGCTACTGGAACTCACAGGAGCAGGACAAGAGAGAGTGGTGTTTGAACTGTGAAATGATGCTCATTCCATAGTGCTCTCTCTCACACCTCGGTGTCACAGGATCATCATCATTCAGGTTGGAAAAGACTCTAAGATCATCAAGTCCATCCTTCTACCCAACACCTCCATGACCATGTCTCAAAGTGCCACTTGTTTTTTGAACACCTCCAGGGATGGTGACTCTACCACCTCCCTGTCAGCCTCTTCCAGTGCCTGAGCACTCTGTCAGCAAAGAAGTTCTTCCTGGTATCCAACCTAAACCTCCCCTGATGCAGCTTGAGGCCATTACTATCCTGTCATTAGTTCCCTGGGAGAAGAGGCCAGTACCAGCCTCACTCCAACCTTCCTTCAGGGAGTTGTAGAGAGCAAGGAGGTCTCCTCTCAGCCTCCTCAGTCTCCTGACAGTTGGAATAAACACCTCTGATCCTGCTGTTTGCACACCCTCCAGCCCAGCCTTGGGTCATGCTCATGTAAGTGACTGAACAACTGCATTTGGCAGCTCCTTACCCTCACAAAGTGCATCACAGCCCTCACAAATGAATTGTTTTGTTGTAATAAGCTTTGATTCAGGCCCTTGGGCTCACCACTGGTGAGTGCTATCTCCAGTGCCAGGACCATCCCAGGGTGCAACCACCCTCTCCAGTGCAGGTGGCTGCAGGTAGGCATCCCCTGGGGTGGGCTCACTGCTGTGCAGACAGAGTTTGGATAGGTGCTGTTCAGAGGCACTGCAAGAAGTGGAGTCACCACCATCCCTGGAGGTGGTAAAAGATGTGTAAATGTGGCACTTTGGGACATGGTTCAGTGGGCATGGTGTACTCAGCACTGGTCCTGTACTCAGCACTGGTCAGGCCACACCTTGAGGACTGTGTCCAGTTCTGGGCCCCTCAGTTCAAGAGAGATGTTGAGGTACTGGAAGGTGTCCAGAGAAGGGCAATGAAGCTGGGGAGGGGCCTGGAGCACAAATCCTGTGAGGAGAGGCTGAGGGAGCTGGGGGTGTTTAGCCTGGAGAAGAGGAGGCTCAGGACAGACCTCATTGCTCTCTACAACTACCTGAAGGGAGGTTGCTGCCAGGTGGGGGTTGGTCTCCCAGGCAATCAGCAGCAGAACAAGAGGACACAGTCTCAAGTTGTGCCAGGGGAGGTCTAGGCTGTATGTTAGGAGGAAGTTCTTCACAGAGAGAGAGAGATTGCCCTTGGAATGTGCTGCCCAGGGAGGTGGTGGAGTCACTGTCCCTGGGAGATGTTCAATAGAAGCCTGGATGAGGCACTTGGTGCCATGGTCTGGTTGATTGGATAGGGCTGGGTGCTAGGTTGGACTGGATGATCCTGGAGGTCTCTTCCAACCTGGGCTGATTCTATGATTCTATGGTGTTGGGTTGATTTGTGGACTTGATCTTAGAGGTCTTTTCAAACCTATAAGCAGGGAGAAGGCAGGTCCCTGAAGAGTCTGAGGAGAGGGACTTGCACCACAGGTAAGTGCCTAGAGCCATGACTGACTGAGTAGTTCCCCTCTGCTTATTTTGGTTCATTTGGAGCTGGTGAAGGACAGATTTCAGTCAAGCTGTCATACCACCATGTGTCGGTGTGAGCTAAAATTCCCTCCCCACCAACAATAACCAGGCTAGCTCAGTCTGGAAGCAAATGAAAAGCTGTATTTACAAGCAGATGAAATGCAATGAATATGTACAAATATACAAAATTCACAACATTTACAAATATATACAATCAACAGAAAAGCACAACCGATCTCCCTTTGCTTCCCCCCAAGGGGACCCTCCCAAAGGGGCCTCCCTCTCCCAGGAGCTTCCCCCCCGGACCCCTCTGGACAGAGAAGCAGAGTTTAGTTAGAGCAGAAAGTTGTTAACTTAGCTGCCAAGGTCAGTACGTGTTATCTTCAGCCAGAAGAGAAGAAGAAGAAACAGCAACCAGACAGCCCAGCAACTGCCCCCACTGCTGAACGCAGAATGTGCAGAGTGCCCACTTTGTTTTGGGTAATAGTTCTTAAACATTTCTATCTATCCAATGGAAGTGTTTAGAACAATCGTTATTTTGCTTTCTTACACCCAGTAGTGACTTATTTACATTCTTTCACTTTCTCTGTTCTGAACTTTGCAAGGAAAAATTATAAAGACAGTTTCAAACCATCACAGTCCACCCCTTCTAAACAATTCCATTGGCTGCTACTACCATTTATCTAATTTAAAATAATATGTACAACAATAGGTGAATAAAGACCATAGTACATTCCAGCTATCTCAGATGTAGATGATTCAAAAGAGTCAAATCACAGGAAAAACAGCAAACAGCTTGTTTCCTCGCAGATGGAGTGAAGAACAGAACAGGGACTCTCAGGTGACTCAGGGCTCTCAGGGTTCGTGCACCGTAGATCTCATGGACTTTCCTCTTAGGCGCGATGCTGTGTCTGCGCAACACTCTGAATCTAACCTCTCTCAGCCAAAGTTAGATTTCTTTGTGGAATACACTGAATTTCACCATTTTCTTGCATCACCCAATAGGTGTGACCAGGACCTTCAGCAGAAACCACCCCTCGGACAGGTTTGGCCTCTCCTGAAGGAGAAAATACCCAAACAGTTTTGCCTAACAGATTCTTTTCTCTGATAACAGGAACTCTGTCACCTTCCTCCTTTCGCAAGAAATCTGATTGGGCAGGTCCAGCTCGATTCACTGAACCTCTACTATTCACCAACCAGGTTGCTTGTGCTAAATGTTTCCCCCAGTTTTTCAAAGATCCACCCCCCATGGCTTTGAGAGTGGTTTTCAGCAAACCGTTGTAGCGTTCGATCTTCCCTGCAGCTGGTGCATAGTAGGGAATGTGGAATATCCACTCGATGCCGTGCTCTTTGGCCCAGTTTTTTACAAGATTGTTCTTGAAGTGAGTTCCGTTGTCTGACTCAATCCTCTCTGGAGTTCCATGTCTCCACAGGATTTGTCTTTCCAGACCAAGAATGGTGTTACATGCAGTTGCATGAGGAACTGGGTAAGTTTCCAGCCATCCAGTGCTTGCCTCTCCCATAGTCAGCACATACTGCTTACCAGATCGAGAACGAGGTAGAGTGATGTAGTCAATCTGCCAGGCTTCACCATACTTGTACTTGGACCATCGGTCACCGTACCACAAGGGCTTGATCCGCTTTGCCTGCTTAATAGCAGCACAAATGTCGCAGTCATGGATGACTT